>NC_141000.1:71198078-71483152 GCF_052327205.1 Somniosus microcephalus | reverse complement strand
CGTAATAGTAACATTGCCAACACTCCCGTTTTGGGCAGGAGTCTCCTGAAATTGACGATTCAGTTTAAACATTATTTATATGAGTATAATACAACAGGCTCAGTAATGTTACCATGAGATCAAGGGAAATTGTTCAGCTACAGATAGCTCACTGGGGTGTAAAACTGGGAAAAAAACATAACCCCCCCCCCTCCCTTCCCCCTCCTCCCTCCCCTCCCCTCCCCCCCTCCATCCCCTCCCCTTCCCCCCCTCTCCCTCCCCTCCTCCCCCCATCCCCTCCTCCCCTCCTCCCTCCCCTCCCCTCCTCCCCCCTCCCTCTCCTCCCCCCTCCCCCTCCTCCCCCCTCCCTCTCCCCCTCCTCCCTCCCTCTCCTCCCTCCTCTCCCCCTCCACTCCTCTCCCCCCCTCCTCTCCTCCCTCCCCCCCTCCTCCCTCCCCTCCTCTCCCCCCTCCCCCCTCCTCCCTCTCTCCCTCCCCTCCTCTCCCCCCTCCTCCCTCTCTCCCTCCCCTTCCCCCTCTCCCTCCCCTCCCCCCCTCTCCCTCCCTCCCCCCCTCTCCCTCCCTCCCCTCCCCCCCTCTCCCTCCCCTCCCCCTCTCCCTCCCCCTCTCCCTCCCCTCCCCCCCTCTCCCTCCCTCCCCCCCTCTCCCTCCCTCCCCCCCTCTCTTCCTCCCTCCCTCTCCCCCCTCCTCCCTCTCTCTCCCCCCTCCTCCCTCTCTCTCCCCCCTCCTCCCTCTCTCTCCCCCCTCCTCCCTCTCTCTCCCCCCCTCCCTCTCTCTCCCCCCTCCTCCCTCTCTCTCCCTCCCTCTCCCCCTCCCTCTCTCTCCCTCCCCCCTCCCTCTCTCTCCCTCCCCCCTCCTCCCCCTCTCCTCCCCTCCCCCCTCCTCCCTCCTCCCCACCCCCCCTCCACTCCCCCCTTCTCCCCACCCCCCCTCCTCCCCCCTCCCTCCCTCCTCCCCCATCCCCCCCTCCCTCCCTCCTCCCCATCCCCCCCTCCCTCCTCCTCCCCATCCCCCCCTCCCTCCTCCTCCCCATCCCCCCTCCCTCCTCCTCCCCATCCCCCCTCCCCTCCCCATCCCCCCTCCCCCCTCCATCCCCCCCTCCCCTCCCCATCCCCCCTCCCTCCCCATCCCCCCTCCCCATCCCCATCCCCCCTCCCCATCCCCCCTCCCTCCTCCCTCCCTCCCCTCCATCCCCCCTCCTCCCTCCATCCCCCCCTCCATCCCCCTCCTCCCTCCCCCCTCCATCCCCCCTCCTCCCTCCCCCCTCCATCCCCCCTCCTCCCTCCCCCCCTCCTCCTCCCTCCCCCCCTCTCCTCTTCCCTCCCCCCCTTCCTCCCTCCCCCCTCCTCCCTCCATCCCCCCCTCCTCCCCTCCTCCCTCCCCCCCCCTCCCTCCCCCCTCCTCCCCCCCCCTCCTCCCCTCTCCCTCCCCCCCCTCCTCCCTCCCCCCCTTCTCCCTCCTCCTCCCTCCCCCTCCCCCCTCCTCCCCCCCTCCCCTCTCCCTCCCCCCCTCCTCCCCTCTCCCACCCCCCCTCCTCCCCTCTCCCACCCCCCCTCCTCCCCTCTCCCACCCCCCCTCCTCCCCTCTCCTTCCCCCCTCCCTCCCCTCTCCTTCCCCCCTCCTCCCCCCCTCCCTCCCTCCCTCTTCTCTCCTCCCTCCCCCCTCCCTCCCCCCTCCTCCCCTCTCCTCCTCCCCTCTCCCCCCCTCTTCTCCCCTCCCTCCCCCCCTCTTCTCCCCTCCCTCCCCCCCTCCTCCCCTCTCCTCCTCCCCTCTCCCTCCCTCCCTCCTCCCTCCCCCCCTCTCCCCCTCTCCCTCCCTCCCCCCTCCTCCCTCTCTCCCTCCCTCCCTCCTCCCCTCTCCCTCCCTCCCCCCCTCCTCCCCTCTCCCTCCCTCCCCCCCTCCTCCCCTCTCCCTCCCTCCCCCCCTCCTCCCCTCTCCCTCCCTCCCCCCCTCCTCCCCTCTCCCTCCCTCCCCCCCTCCTCCCCTCTCCCTCCCTCCCCCCCTCCTCCCCTCTCCTCCTCCCCTCTCCCTCCCTCCCCCCCTCCTCCCCTCTCCTCCTCCCCTCTCCCTCCCCTCTCCTTTCCCTCCCTCCCTCCTCCCCTCTCCCTCCCTCCCTCCTCCCCTCTCCCTCCCTCCCCCCCCTCCTCCCCTCTCCTCCTCCCCTCTCCCTCCCTCCCCCCCTCCTCCCCTCTCCTCCTCCCCTCTCCCTCCCTCCCCTCTCCTCCTTCCCTCTCCCTCCCTCCCTCCTCCCCTCTCCCTCCCTCCCTCCTCCCCTCTCCCTCCCTCCCTCCCCCTCCCTCCCTCCTCCCCTCTCCCTCCCTCCCTCCTCCCCTCTCCCTCCCTCCTCCCCTCCCTCCTCCCCTCTCCCTCCCTCCTCCCCTCCCTCCTCCCCTCCCTCCCTCCTCCCCTCTCCCTCCTCCCCTCTCCCTCCTCCCCTCCCTCCCTCCTCCCCTCTCCCTCCTCCCCTCCCTCCCTCCTCCCCTCTCCCTCCTCCCCTCTCCTCCCTCCCCCCCTCTTCCCCTCTCCTCCTCCCCTCTCCCCCCCTCCTCCCCTCTCCCTCCCTCCTCCCCTCCTCCCCTCTCCCTCCCTCCCCCCCTCCTCCCCTCTCCCTCCCTCCCTCCTCCCTCCCTCTCCCCCCCCCTCTCCCCCTCTCTCTCCCTCCCTCCCCCCCTCCTCCCCTCTCTCTCCCTCCCTCCCTCCTCCCCTCTCTCTCCCTCCCTCCCTCCTCCCCTCTCCCTCCCTCCCTCCTCTCCCTCTCCCTCCCTCCTCCCCTCTCCCTCCCTCCTCCCCTCTCCTCCCTCCCTCCTCCCCTCTCCCTCCCCCCCTCTCCCCTCTCCTCCCTCCCCCCCTCTTCCCCTCTCCCTCCCTCCCCCCCTCTCCTCCTCCCCTCTCCCTCCCTCCCCCCCCTCCCCTCTCCTCCTCCCCTCCTCCCCCTCCCTCCCCCCCTCCTCCCTCCCTCTCCCCCCCTCCTCCCCCCCCTCCCCTCTCCTCCTCCCCTCCTCCCCCTCCCTCCCCCCCTCCTCCCTCCCTCTCCCCCCCTCCTCCCCCCCTCCTCCCTCCCTCTCCCCCCCTCCTCCCCCCCTCCTCCCTCCCTCTCCCCCCCTCTCCCCCCCTCCCTCCCCCCTCCTCCCCTCTCTCTCCCTCCCTCCCCCCTCCTCCCCTCTCTCTCCCTCCCTCCCTCCTCCCCTCTCCCTCCCTCCCCCCTCTCCCTCCCCTCCTCCCCCTCCCTCCCCCCTCCTCCTCCCCCTCTCTCTCTCCCTCCTCCCCTCCCCTCCTCCCCCCCTCCTCCTCCCCCTCCCTCCCCCCTCCTCCTCCCCCTCTCTCTCCCCCTCCTCCCCCCCTCCTCCTCCCCCTCCCTCCCCCTCCCTCCTCCTCCCCCTCCCTCCTCCCCCCTCCCTCTCCCTCCTCCCCCCTCCCCCCTCCCTCTCCCTCCTCCCCCCCTCCCTCCTCCCCTCCCCCCTCCGCGCCCTCCCTCCTCCCCTCCCCCCTCCTCCCCTCCCTCCTCCTCCCCTCCCTCCTCCTCCCTCCCTCTCCCCCTCCTCCTCCCCCCCCTCCCTCCCTCCTCCCCCCCCCCTCCCTCCCTCCTCCCCCCTCCCCCCTCCCTCCCTCCTCCCCCCTCCTCCTCCCTCCCCTCCCCCCTCCCCCCTCCTCCTCCCTCCCCTCCCCCCTCCTCCTCCTCCCCCCCCTCCCCCCTCCTCCTCCTCCCCCCCCTCCCCCCTCCTCCTCCTCCCCCCCTCCTCCCTCCTCTCCTCCTCTCCTCCTCCCCCCCCTCCTCCCCTCCCCCCTCCCTCCCCCTCCCTCCCCCTCCCTCCCTCCTCCCCCCCTCCTCCTCCCTCCCCTCCCCCCTCCCTCCTCCTCCTCCCTCCCTCCCCTCCCCCCTCCTCCTCCCCCCTCCCTCCTCCTCCTCCCCCCTCCTCTCCTCCCCTCCTCCCTCCTCCTCCCCCCCCCTCCTCCCCTCCCCCCTCCTTCCCCCCCTCCCTCCCCCCCCCTTCCCCCCCTCCTTCCCCCCCTCCCTCCCCCCCTCCTTCCCTCCCCCCTCCTTCTCATCCTCCCCTCCCTCCTTTCCTTCCTCCCCTCCCTCCTCCCTCCCTCCTCCCCTCCCCTCCCTTCCTCCTCTCCCCTCCCTCCTCCCCTCCCCTCCCTTCCTCCTCTCCCCTCCCTCCCCCCTCCCTCCCCTTCCCTCCCCCCTCCCTCCCCTCCCCTCCTCCCCCCCTCCTCCCCTCCTTCCCTCCCCTCCTCCCCCCCCTCCCTCCTCCCTCCCTTCCTCCTCCCCTTCCTCCTCCCCTCCCCTCCCCTCCCTCCCTTCCTCCTCCACTCCCCTCCCCCCTCCCTTCCTCCTCCCCTCCCCTCCTCCTCCCCTCCCCTCCCCTTCCCCCTCCCCTCCCTCCTCCTCCCCTCCCTCCCCTCCCCCTCCCTTCCCCATCCCTCCCCTCCCTCCCCCCCTCCTCCTCCCCTCCCCCTCCCTCCTCCTCCCCTCCCTCCTCCTCCTCCCCCCCTCCTCCCTCCTCTCCTCCCCCCCTCCCTCCTCCTCCCCCCCCCTCCCCCCTCCTCTCCTCCCCCCCTCCCTCCTCCTCCCCCCCCTCCCCCCTCCTCTCCTCCCCCCCTCCCTCCTCCTCCCCCCCCCTCCCTCCTCCTCCCCTCCTCCCTCCTCCTCCCCCCCTCCTCCCTCCTTCCCCCCCTCCTCCTCCCCTCCCCCTCCTCCTTCCCCCCCCTCCCTCCCCCCCCCTCCCCCCCTCCTTCCCTCCCCCCCTCCTTCCCTCCCCCCTCCTTCCCTTCCTCCCCTCCCTCCTTTCCTTCCTCCCCTCCCTCCCCCCCTTCCCTCCCTTCCTCCTCTCCCCTCCCTCCTCCCCTCCCTTCCCTTCCTCCCCTCCCTTCCTCCCCCCCTCCCTTCCCTCCCCTCCTCCCCCCTTCCCTCCCCTCCTCCCCCCCCCTCCCTCCTCCCTCCCTTCCTCCTCCCCTCCCCTCCCTCCTCCTCCCCTCCCCTCCCTTCCTCCTCCCCTCCCCTCTCCTCCCCTCCCTTCCCCTCCCCCTCCCCTCCCTTCCTTCTCCCCTCCCTCCTCCCCTCCCTTCCCCCCTCCCTCCTCCCCTCCCTTCCCCCCTCCCTCCTCCCCTCCCTTCCCCTCCCCCTCCCCTCCCTTCCTTCCCCTCCCCCTCCCCTCCCCTCCCCCTCCCCTCCCTTCCCCTCCCCCTCCCCTCCCTTCCCCTCCCCCTCCCCTCCCTTCCCCTCCCCTCCCTTCCTTCCCCTCCCCCTCCCCTCCCTTCCTTCCCCTCCCCCTCCCCTCCCTTCCTTCCCCTCCCCTCCCTTCCTTCCCCTCCCCCTCCCTTCCTTCTCCCCTCCCTCCTCCCCTCCCTTCCTTCTCCCCTCCCTCCTCCCCTCCCTTCCTTCTCCCCTCCCTCCTCCCTCCTCCCCTCCCTTCCTTCTCCCCTCCCTCCTCCCCTCCCTTCCTTCTCCCCTCCCTCCTCCCCTCCCTTCCTTCTCCCCTCCCTTCTCCCCTCCCTTCCTTCTCCCCTCCCTTCTCCCCCTTCCCCTCCCTTCTCCCCTCCCTTCCTTCTCCCCTCCCTTCTCCCCCTTCCCCTCCCTTCTCCCCTCCCTTCCCTTCTCCCCTCCCCTCCCTTCTCCCCTCCCCTCCCTTCTCCTCTCCTCCCTTCTCCTCTCCTCCCTTCTCCTCCCCTCCCTTCCTCCTCCCTCCTCCCTCCTCCCCTAGGGACCAGATATCTGAATCAAACACTAGCAGTCTCTGGTGTTATTTAGTTGATTTATACAAGACATTGTTGATTATTCAAATCAGAATTTGGAGACGCCAGTACAGTTAATCAATGGATTAAATAATTTTTAAAAATCTAGAAACAGTCTATGATTCAACTGTGTGAGCAAGCTGTTACCACCTGCTCTAACTCTCAATGGAAATCAAAAAGTGTCTGTGTTGGTCTCCCCAGGCACTTCTGCGGTTATGGTTCTGCACAAACCAAATGCCATTTGTTCGTCACCTTAACTAGCAATTTATTCAACTGCTCATCCCTAGTTAAATTCAATTTGCTAACATTTAATCCAAGCTTGCATGTCCACATGCAGTACTTCAGGAAATCCTCAACAATGCATCCCACAACTCTAAGGACTCGTCACAGATATCTTACACTTGTTCTGTATCTATGGCATATTGTTGAGACCCCAATTTTACTGCAGGTTTCTAGTTTTGCTGAGTCATTCTCAACAATGATGCTATTCCCCACATACTGAGCTCAGCAATGTGTAAAACAACAACAACAGCTTGCATTTATATAATGCCTTTAAGATACTAAAACGTCCCAAGGCGTTTCTCAGGAATGTTATCAGGCAAAATTTGACACCGAGGCACATAAAGAGATATTAGGACAAGTGATCAAAAGCTTGGTCAAAGAGGTAGGTTTTAAGGAGCATCTTAGAGGACGAGAGGGAGGTAGACAGGTTTAGGGAGGGCCTAGGCAGCTGAAGGCACTGCCGCTAATGGTGGGGCAATGGAAATCAGGGAAGCACAAGAGGCCAGAATTGGAGAAGCGCAGATATCTTGAAAGGTTGTAGGGCTGGAGGAAATTACAGAGACGGGGGGGAGCGAGGCACTGGAGGGATTTGAACACAAGGATGAGAATTTTAAATCTGAGGCATTGCCGGACCGGGAGCCAAAGTAGCTCCAGAAGCACAGGAGCGATAGGCGAGCTAGGATACGGGCAGGTGATAAGAAGTTTATGGAGGGTGTAATGTGGGAGGCCGGCCAAGAGAGCATTGGAATATTCGAGTCTGGAGATAACAAAAGCATAGATGAGGGTTTCAGCAGCAGATGGGCTGAGACAGGAGCAGGGATAGGCAATATTAACAAGGTGGTACAGGTAGACTATCCTTTATCCGCACTTCCGAAAACCGGAAGTTTTTTCATGGAGCGTAAATTGTGCGCACGACATGACCCGAGTGGCGCAAAACATGACCCGACGCGGCCGATGCTTGACCCACGCAGGTGTGAGGCGTCAGTTGTGTCTCAGCGCTGTCACACGTGCGCCTGCTGCTCTCTTTGATATTTGTTGGTTTTTTGCGATTTGTGAAAATGCTAAAAAGAGCTGCAGATACCCCTATGGGTAACAGTGAGAAGCAGAGAAGGAAGCATCTCTCATTATCGATATCGCAGAAAGTGGAGTTATTGCAGAAGCTTGATCGTGGTGTGTCTGTGCGATGTCTTACTGAAGAATATGGTGTGGGAACTACCACCATATATGACTTAAAGAAACAGAAAGACAAGTTGTTGAAGTTTTACACTGACAGTGATGACCATAAACTAATGAAAAGTAGGAAAACATTGCATAGGGCAAAAAATGAAGATCTTGACCGTGTGCTGATTGAGTGGATTCGACAACGAAGAGGTGAACGTGTGCCACTGACTGGTTGGATGGTCATGAAACAAGCTAGAATATACCATGAAGAACTGAACATTGAAGTTGAGTGTGAATATTCAGAAGGTTGGCTGCATAAATTTAAGAAGCGTCATGGTATAAAATATCTGAAAATCTGTGGTGAAAAAACTTCTGCTGATCATGAAGCAGCTGAAAGTTACATAAACGAATTTGCCAAAATAATATCTGAAGAAAACCTCAGTCCTGAACAAATTTACAATGTTGATGAAACAGCTCTGTTCTGGCGCTACGTTCCTAGAAAAACATTAGCAACGGCTGATGAGTGTGCACCAGCAGGTTTCAAGGACGCTAAGGACAGGTTGACTGTTCTTGGGTGTGCCAATGCTGCAGGCACACACAAGTTAAAGTTGGTAGTGATTGGAAAAAGCCAACATCCGAGATGTTTGAAAGGTGTATGCAATTTACCTGTGCATTATTATGCAAGCAAGAAAGCATGGGTAACCAGAGGAATATTTTCTCACTGGTTCAATAACCACTTCGTACCAGCGACACAAGCTCATTGCAGGCAAGTTGGACTGGAAGAAAACTGCAAAATTTTATTGTTCCTGGACAACTGCTCCGCACATCCCCCTCCTGAACTTCTTGTGAAAAGTTATGTTTTCGGCATTAACTTTCCCCCTAATGTGACATCTTTAATACAGCCTTGTGACCAAGGAATTTTACGCTCCATGAAGAGCAAGTATAAAGACGTTTTTTTGAACTCTATGCTTGATGCAATCAACAGAGGCATAGGAATCCAAAGCTTCCTGAAAGAATTCAATGCTAAGGATGCCATTTACACAGTTGCTAATGCTTGGAACGATGTTGACAAACCAACATTAATAAATGCTTGGCACAGACTTTGGCCTTCAACGATGTTTCATGAAGATGGACCTGCAGATGAAGATTTTGAAGGATTTCCTGTCAGTCAGGAGAAGATGATGATATCAAACCTCCTTACTTACGCCAAAGGTTTATCATCCGAAAGTGTAAATAAGTTAGAGGAAGCTGACATCGAAGAAGTGCTGAACATTGACAATGATGCACCTGTTGTGCATTCGTTGAGTGATGGGGAAATTGCTGAAATGGTGTTAAATAAAGACAAGCATGAGGATAGTAGTGATGATGATGATGATGACATTGTGAACACAGGTGAAAAAATCCCCATAGACGATATGGTGACACTGTGTGATCAGTTAATTGCTGGCCTTGAACAACGTGCATTTATCAGTGAGCAAGAGATTATGCAAGTTTACTCAATTAAAGAGACTGCTTAGACAGAAACCAATGTTAATGAGACAGATGACACTGGAAGAAATCTTTAAAAAGGCCGTCTGTCGTAGTGCTGCTTCATCACTTGAGAATCCTGTTCCTGGCCCATCTACAGATGTCCGACTCCAACCTGATGACAACACTGATGTACCCTCTTCTCCAAGATCCTCAAGCCAGATGTAATGTACCTTTACTGCATGTATATGTACAGGTATTTAGCTTAGTTTGTACCTGTATATGTTTGAAGTTTTACTGAATGTTTTCCTTGCAAATAAACTGTACTAGAGTATTTATCCCTGTAATACTATTTATAGTCTTTATTTATCCCACTCAGTGTGAATATTCATAAGGTTCGCTGCAGAAATATTAATGTGGTGGCTTACGGGGTGCTGCCCCGTAATACCTTCTGAAATCCGAAATTTTCCGAAATCCGAAACACAGCTGGTCCCAAGGTTTTCGGATAAGGGATAGTCTACCTGTAGTAGGCGGTCTTGGTGATGGAGCAGATATGGGGTTGGAAACTCAGCTCATGGTCAAATAGGACACCGAGGTTGTGGACAGTCCAGTTCAGCCTCAGACAGTGGCCAGGGAGGGGCAATCGAGTCGGTAGCCATGGAAAGGAGTACGTGGTGGGGAAATCGAAGAAAATGGCTTTGGTCTTCCTAATATTTAACTGGAGGAAATTTCTGATCATCTAGTACTGGATGTTGGACAAACAGCGTGATAAATCAAAGGTAGCGAAGGGGTCGAGAGAGGTAATGGTGAGGTAGAGTTGGGTGTCGTCAGTGTACAATTAGAATTTGACATATTTTCAGATTATGTCCTTGAGGGGCAGCATGTAGATGAGAAATAGGAGGGGGCAAGGATAGATCCTTGGGGGACTCCAGAGGTAACGGTGTGGGAAGTGGGAAGTGGGAAGTTAAGCCATTGCAGGAGATTCTCTGGCTCTGACTGGACAGGTAAGAATGGAACCAGACGAGTGCAGTCCCACCCAGCTGGACAATGGAGAGGAGGCATTGGAGGAGAATGGTGTGGTCAACCAATTCAAAGGCTGCAGACAATTCGAGAAGGATGAGGGAGGGTAGTGTACCACAGTCACATAGGATATCATTAGTGACTTTGATAAGGGCCGATTCAGTGCCGTGGCAAAGGCAGAAACCTAATTGGAGAGGTTCAAACATAGAATTGGGAGGCAACAGCAAGTTCAAGGAATTTGGAGAGGAATCGGAGGTTGTTGACAGGGTGGCAGTTTGCAAGGACAGAAGAATCAAGGGTGGGTGTTTTGACTGGCGGTTGCTCTATCTGGAGTGTTTTTATCCAGGGGAGGTTTACAATGTAGTTATTTGCTTTCACCTGAAAATGAGAAGTGAAAGGGAAAAAACATGTAAAGAGGAAGCCTACCAATTTAAAAAAAACGAATGTATAATGTTCTGTTTGCAAGTTATTTACATATTTGTTGTGTTAGCAATAAAACCTTATGATTTTACATGTTTTTTTTTTTTAAAGTCATTTTTAGTATACCTGAAGACCTACTTTTAACCCTCCTAAGGTGCTGGTCTGGGAGATGCTGAGGGAAGCTCAGCAGCAGCTGTTGTGTTTACTCGGTGCTCCCCAGAGTTTCCTTCCGGGTCACCGCTCGCATTTACTTCCCGATTGCTGGCAATATGGCGGGCACTGTTCAACAGTAGCAGCGTCTGTTCAACCGGTGTAAAAGAGGCAAACCGCTGGCGGGGAGGGAAACAAAAAAAAAATCAACGCGGCCCGCCGCTATGGAGCGAGAGCAGCCCTTCCGCTAGCCGCCGGTGAACGGACCAAGTTTCGCGGCTCTGTCAGGGGGGGTTTGTGCTGCCATCCAAAAAATGGCCCCGGTTCAGGTGGAGAGCTCGCAGCTGGTGTCTGCGGGCGGCCCGACCTCTGCCCCGGCCGCTGCTGCAGCCGTGGCCGCGAGCCCTGGCGTCCGCCTCAGCATGCTGATCGACTTCCTGCTGCAGAGGACCTACCATGAGATCACGGTGCTGGCCGACCTGTAAGTAGGAATCTGAACCCGGGGAAGTCCAGCGCCCTGAATGAGTTACCTCCTCGCGCTCGCCCTCACCGTTCTTGCCCACTTTTTAACACTCGCTTTAATGATTATTTTATATTAGAAAGCAGTTTTAACATGTAACTATGCCTTTTTATATTCACGTACGGATACTGTGGATTCTTGATTTCTGGTACCCAACAGCACTGTTCAGCATCTCTTGCAGCCTCAGTCGGTTTGCTGTAGTTAGGTGCGCAGACTAGAATATCTCTCAGCTGTAAACTTTTGAAATTCAGCAGTATCTTTGCACTACGTAATATTGTTACATTTGGTTAGTTAAAAACATTACTTGGTTCTTAAAATAATGGGAATTAGCGAGTAAAATACTACTTTCCAAATTTAGCTTCAGACTTCCAAAAGCAGCTTTCCCTTGTCTTCGGGCCACTCTTTGCTGGGATATGATTCCACATGGCCTAGTTGCTTGCCAAAGTGGATATGCACGTGAGTTTTAGCATGCTATTCGATTGCGGGGAAATACAGCTAAGCGTAGCCCCACTCTCACCTGGCGGCAGCAGCACTTACTTGAAAGCACCCAGGAATTTTCTACTAATCTAACAACAACTTGTATTTATATAGCGCCTCTAACGTAGTAAAACATCCCAAGGCGCTGCACAGGCAGGAATGCTCATTTGGCTGAGATTAGCTATTTCAGTAGAGGCTGTGGATAAACCGGAGATCTTCCTTGTCTACTAATGGCTGAGCAATTGGGGGAATTCCTGAGTTATTTGCTATATTTGCAGGATATGATTTTTACAGAAATGCCCTCCTACTTTACGTAGTGTAAATTTTGCGCTTTATCTGATCCCTTACTAGGAGCTAATTTAAGTTGTGTTTGTGACTTAGCAATACTATATGGATGTAGATCAGGGGTATTGTAATGATCGATTGTACTTGCAGCAGGTTGTGCAGATCACACACCACTTGTTTAAATTCAGTTTGCATTAATGTAAAATGTGTCATCTAACTGGCTTACTGCAAAGCTTATGTGCTGGTTGAACAGTATTGTGATGTTTATGTCTGTATTAATACTATATTCACAGGGCCCTAACTCTGAGGTTGCTCACTGTTGTTAGTATGCATCGTACTCTCCAATTTTATCTGAATGTTATCATTAAAAATATCCTGGGGCAAGTGAATTTTCTGTTGTAACCTGTGTTGTCTTGTGTCCCTCATTTGTAGAGCATCAACCATTAGACAGTAACGGAATATTTTTCTTTAAAAAAATTGTATCCTCTGGATGGATGCCAATAAATCCTTTAAATTGAAAAATTGAAGGCATACTGCTCCTTTTAATATACCTATAACAAAATTACATTGCTGGATTAAACAACATCCTTAAGAAAGACAGTAATACAAAGATATTAGTGTCTGTCCAAACTCATTGAGCTTCATGGTTTTTTGTTTTCTTAAGTTCTTACAATGTAATATAGGCAGTGATTTGGTGTAAACCTATCACTACAATAGACTAAAGCAGTAAGTGTGTCCCTTGTACTCACGGCTGATGGTGTTAACAATGAAGGTTGTATAATATGTATGAGTGTTTTGCTAACTATGCAGGCCATTACGTTATGTACATTGTCTGTCGCAAGCCTCGCATAACCATGTTCCTGCAAGGTTCTCTTGTTGATCCCTCTGGCATTGCCAATCCTTCCTCCACACTGCCACTGCATTGTAACTCGAGGGTCTTCGCACCTCTCACTTCAGCACACCATTGCTGCCAGTCGGTCACCAAGATATCCCAAGAGTAAACGATTATGTTGTCCTGCTTCAAGTAAACCTGTAGTGTCTTTGTTATCTACCCTGCTTTCTTATCATCCATCAGTTCTCCATCAAACACCTGCTTCGGCAACTTGCTAACCGCATAGCCAGCCCATAGAGCTGGGCATTGATTATCGTATGTTTATACCTAAACTTGTTCTAATAAAAGTATCCAATAATTGTTACATAATAATGAAAGGAATAATTAATCAGTTATAATAGCTGAGGTTGATTTAAGGATGATGTAGCAGTGCAACATTCTGCAAAATCTTGAACACAGTTCATCAAGAACTGGTATAAAGGATTCACATTTATAATACATTTTCAGCTTGTATGCATTGAGAATAAATTGATCAGATAATTGATTTAAAAAAATTGTTTATTTTATTATGGTGTTAATGTCAGTAGCCTTCTGTAACAGACCCTTAAAGATCTGATGATGTCTGTACACAGTAAAGAATCTGCCATATTCTGAATTGGTAATGAAATTATTAACTGAATCAGCAATTTCAAACCCGCTAACTCTGGTGGGATTACTATTCTGCAAATCAGAAACTGATTGGAAAAGAAATGGAACATTTATTAATTATATATCTTGGCAATTCAATTAAAGTATCTATAAACTGAATATATATCCCAAAATAAATAAGACATGCTTGCTTTGTTTAATCCTGTAAAATGTGTTTACAGTTACAACACCTTTTAATGAATGTCAGTCATAAAATTATATTTAAAGACAAATTAAGTCTGTACTTGATATAAATGCTGTTTATTTAGATATGGAGTTTTAAGCATCTGGCTAGTATTTCACCCTTGAGCATTTTTAATAAGTTGACTTGCATTAAATAAAAGTAGAATGGGCAAAGTGCCTTATTCAAACAGAATTTTTTTACTGAAGATAAAGTGTGGCTTTGTGCAAATACTTATTACAATTTGAAAAATCTTAAATTAATACAGGACTATCAGATATGAGTGAGTTATGAAGTACTTAAATATTTGATATATGAGGGGTAGAGTCTAATATTATTGCTTACAAATAATTACTTTTCAGTTGCTTTTTTTCCACTTATTTGCAACTGACTGATCATATTCTATTATTTGGGACAGTCCAAAACTTAGTTAACCGGGGCTAAAAGTTTATGGTATTCTATTTTTTTTAAATTGTGAACCTTTTCTTGTGTTGTATTAGCTGGAATATGAAATGTGGACGTTTTTATTCATCTTGAGTATACCACATTAATTGGCAGATGTCAGTAATTTGCTTGGTTTGACATCTGGGATCCATATAAAATAAGTTTAAAGTCATTGAACTTGTTTAATATATTTTAATGTTGCATTGTGTACTTTTTGTCACTCGAGCGAGCTCGATCTTTTATATATTTCACTGATGAGCTTCTCGTGACATAAACATGGTATTGTTGCATCATGGTTCTTAGAGGACAAAGTATTCCATCACAAAATAAAATTCCATTCATGACCAGTCTAAATAGTCACTATCTGTGACTTTGTTCTCAGAAATAGATCTTTGATACAAGATGTGATTGTTTGTCACTTAGTTGTAGGCAATAGAAGTTGAAAATGTTTTAGGGAAACATTTGTATGAGAGGTCTCCACGTGATTCAGCCATTATGCCATGTCCTCTGGAACTCTCTTCCAAAACCACTAAATCTTTGGAAAGCTTCCTAAAAACCTATATCTTCAACTTTGTCTTTGGATACCTCTCTAAAATGTCTTAACTTTTGATTGGTGACACCTTTTCCCCATGATCGAGTTCTCCTAAGATGTTCTTTTGCACAAGGAGTGCTACAAAAATGTGGTTTGGAAACTGTTACGAATAGACTGCATAGCTAAAATATAGTTTTCATCCATGGGAGTAAAACATTTGCAGAGCTTTCACTGGCATCAGTAAGTAACTGAGCTTTTTTTTTCAGGTTACCTCGAAAGACTGACATGGAACGGTAAGTGACTATTTTCTGCTTGCTCTTTTTACATCTTGCGTACATTTAGTGTATTTAAAAAAACAAAACTGCTTTTATATATTTTTTTAAAATCGAGACAGTGGACCATTTTAAAATTGCTACATTAGTTTAAATGATCTGGTTGCCAAGTGAAGTAGCCAGTTATAATTTTATTAATTGAGCTTATAATTTACTTGCAAATAACAAAAATACTGTCCTGATGTAGGACTAGTACTGTAGGGTACAAGCTACTGGATAGGAGGAAGTTAGCATTTAATTGGTCTGAGGTTCAGGCCTTAATATTGTTGTGCCAAGAATACTACACAAAGACTCTCCAGTGGATCAGTGAGTGAGTTCATTCAGTAAGTTGTTAAGCCATTCAGACCAAGATGGTCCCAGGTTAATTGGTGGTCTGCTGAGTTAGCTGATCTCAGCAGGGCTGGTAGTAGAAGAACTATAATTGGCTTCAGCATTCCTGGGTTAGGGAGGAGAAAATCCGGGTTCCTGTTTGCACCTTTGCTGCAATGGCAGATATGGAAATTGGGGAAAGACAGGAACTGGCTTGGGTGTGATTCCACCCTGCCCTTCCCTTGCTCAGATTGCCTGCCAATATTCAGTGTTGAGGTTCAAACATGAATAATGACGTTGCGTACTTGGGTGAGGTATTGGAGAGTACTGGCTATCCCATCAGGAAACAATGCCTTTAGGAGAGATGGGGGAATAATTGGCAGAGAAAATAACATGGTGAAACATCCACAGGATCTATTGAGTAAATTTAAATAAGATATCTACTTTTGCCCATTAGGTAGAGCTTTTTTTGATTGCAACTTCTAGTGGCAGAAATATTGTCCTGTAGCATTACAGTATTAGCTGAATTATTGGAGCCAGTCATAACTTATGTATGCTAAAAATCACAGTACTACATCCCTTTTTGGCCTCGTTCCCATATAATTAAGTTGGATCTCAAATGCAACAACGTTCTGAATGCATCCCTCCCTGGACCTGCTGGTGTAACTCGGTGCCTGTTCTCATGTCTATTTGCATTCAGACCCAGGTCCCACATATTTAAATTCCCCATCTGGATTGATGCCATTGCTGAACTGGCCCAGAATAACTACTGAAAATACATACACATTTGCTTTGTCATCCACCTATATGCACTTATTGATGTCAAATGTTTCCCTCCGATTAGTATGCTTGTTTTTTTTTCTGCAAAAGGCACCTGCTCAGTGATCTTTTTTCTGAGTAAGATTCTCTAAATAGAACTTAAGCATTTTTTCTTGCAATGTGGAGCCTTCTGGCAAGCCAATATTTGTTGCTCTAAGGTTATTGAGTCAACCATGCAGTATGCGACCTGAATTGCATGTAAGCCAGACTGCGTAGGGTGGTGGGACATGCGTGAGTCAGTTGGGTTTTTAATCCAACAGTTTTTGTGGTCATTTCCAGGTGCTAGCCCAAAACTTATTTGCCAGCTTCATTGAATTCAACTTCATGATTTGCCATGATGGGATTTGAACTTGTGACCTCTGGATTGCGAGTCCAGTACCATAACCACTAGGCTACTGTACCCATATCTCATTTTTGTGAATATATTTGCTTGGAAATATGGTGTACAAAATTAAGTGTATTTATTGGAATAGTTGATGATGGAATAGAATGCTGAGATGCTAATCTCGTATGTTTATGTGGGGAGGCACTGAGTGGTGGCTACCCAGCTCCCGACATAGAAGAGGAGTAATTACCAGCGTTACTGTTGATTGCCTTTTGGCAGTATTGCTTGAAGTATGGGAGCAAGTTACTTAACTGTCTTTTAATGTTGGAATTTAATGTACTTTTTAAAATAAAAAAAATTTGATGTGAGAATCCGTAAAGGGATAAGGCAAGTTAATTTTGTACTTGAATGAAAAACACTTCATTTTTGAAAAATTACAAGCATGTGTGCTTCCTTCCACAGGAAAATTGAAATTGTTCAGTTCGCTAGTCGAACACGTCAACTCTTTGTTCGTCTGCTAGCACTAGTAAAATGGGCAAGTAATGCAGGAAAGGTAGAAAAATGTGCGGTAAGGATGCTAAGACCTAACTATTTATTACTCTCTACACCTGTGCAAACAGCCATCTAGTATCAGAATTTTTTTAATAGTTATTTTCTTATGCCTGGCATTACCCAGGGTGTTTTTGTTCTGACTGGTTGTCTGACACATGTGGAAGTTCACCATCTCCAAATGCAGTTACTGAGAGGTCCACACAGAAGAGTATTTTTTGCGCAATATGAAGAGCACACTCCCCTAAAAGAAAGCTTGGGCACAAATTAACAACCAATACTTAGGGACCCCTAAGTTTTCATATAGGTAGTATTAAATGTAAACAATGCAGCTTGCCAGCACAGTGCTTTGCTAAGCTTCCAACTGAAAGACCATCCTAACCACTAGGGCATTAGCTTGCAGGACTCTCAAGCTGAGTGGGAAGAATCCTAACCCCCAGCGACAGGTCTACTGATTAGCAAGACATTGTCTGGGCAATTGTCTAAAGTGCCTTGGAGTTTCTAGGCTCAGATATTATCTGACAAAATGGGTTGACTTGCCTTCAAGCTTCAATCGCCACATGTGCCAATTTGTAGCCCCCTCAAATCCCAAGAGAAACCAGTTGCCTATCCTTCCTCACCCCCAAGAAGGACCTTTAGTTGGTCACTGATAAACTGACAATTGATAAGCACGGTTTAAGCCCTCGCTAAGCAGATATTGGGTACCAGGAGCTCCTCAAGTGTGACATCGTGAGCAACAGAGCTCACATTTTATTTGAGGCTACAGCATTTCGGAAGGACCGACATGGGACAGCTTGCCATTTGTCACCAACCTCACATTTATATAGCACCTTTCACAGCCTCCGGACATCCCAAAGCCAATGAAGTACTTTTGAAATGTAGTCACTGTTGTAATGTAGGAAACGTGGCAGGTGATTTGCACGCAGTAAAGTACCACAAACAGCGATGTGATAATGAGCAGATAATCTGCTTTAGTGATGTTAATTGAGGGATAAATATTGGCCAGGACACTGGGCATAACTCCCCTGCTCTTCTTTGAAATAGTGCCATGGGATCTTTTACTGAGATAGCCGACGGGGCCTCGATTAAATGTCTCATCTGAAAGACGGCACCTCCGACAGTGCAGCACTCCCTCAGTACTGCACTGGAGTGTCAGCCTAGAATTTTGTGATCAAGTCTCTGGAGTGGGTCTTGAACCCACAACCTTCTGACTCAGAGGCGAGAGTGCTACCAACTGAGCCATGGCTGACAATACAAGTGCAAATCCAATGATGTGTATCAGGCTTGTTGTTACTAAATATTTAATCCGGGTCCTTGTGCGCATCTTTGGCAAACAATGTGCCTGCTGTGAGCCTGACTCTCTTCCAGGGTATTTAGTGACGGGTTGATTCAGGCCTCCCTCCCTGCAACAATTTCCTATTTGTGTTTTCAGTTCACCTGATAACTTGGTCCTGGATCTAACAGCACATGGATGAATGGAGGTTTTCTGTTGTATGCATAGAGTTTAAAACCGTTGAGAAATGTTTGGACATATATTTTGTATGTCATAAGCTTAACCTCCATTGGAATTCTGGTCTTTCTTGAATAACAGCCAAGTGGCCATTGCTGTTCTCCAAGTGGCCCCAAAGGACTATATCAACCTTGGGTTGACATGCACCAGGATCCAGTTGCTCTGAGTAAGCTTGGTTCAGCAGGTAGCTGTCTCACCTGAGTCTGGTTGTGGGTTCAAGCTCCAATCCAGGGCTTGAGCACATAATCTAGGCTGCAGTGTTGATAGAGTGCTGCATTGTCCAAGGTGCCATCATTCAGTTGAAACATTAAACCGATATTTAAGATTACATTGCACTTTGAAGAAAAGCAGAAAGTTCACCTTGTTTCGTGGAAAATATTTGTCCTTCAGCCAGCTTTACCAATAACAGATTCATTGATCATTCATCTCATTGCTGTTGTGGAACCTTGCTGTGCTCAATTTGGCTGTGACTTTTGCCTACATAGCAATGACAGCACATCAAAAGTAATTAATCCATGTGAATTAACAGCACTTCTCTGAGAGACATAATAAGGTGTTACACAAATATAAGCCTGTCCTTTTTTCCCCCTGATTGAGAAGACAGTTTGAGCCCTATTCCCTTGTCCTCCAGTAGTACTCTATAACCAGCCAGAAGAAGATGTGTGAAGAGAAGTTTGGGTGACTGGGTCGCCAATTATTTTTGCTCCTATGGGAAATGATTGCCTCATCATGTGCAGAGTTCCAGATGCCAAGTTTCTGACAGTTTTTTTAATTGATGTCTTTGTTAGGCTATTGTCTGCTGTAAAAAGAATTTTGGCAAAATAAACACACATTCTACAAACTATTGTTGATTGGGTTTACGTGTTTAGTCTATAGCAGAAAGTTTGAACACGTAAGACTTGGATGCTTTCGATATCCAAATGAGTTGTCCTCTAAATTTGGGGGTGGGGGGAAATGAAGGGTAAAAAAGTTACTGGGACACTGTGCCATTCACGAATTTGTGTTTATGTATTGCCCAATATCCCTGATGTTAGCATTTACCAAGTGATGCTTTGGTTCTGGTAACAACATAACACGAGGTGGCAAAACGTGTCCTTCAACCCTGTCTTCCGAGAACCAAAGCATCAGTGTTAGCTGCAGTGATATTGGCGAATACACACACATGCACGAGTGGACGGTATCTTGATGACTCTTCCACCCTTCATCTCTCAAGTTTAGATGACAAGCAACTGATTTGGATATCAAAATAATTCCAGTTTCACACTATTTAAATTTCTTGCATTAGACGAATTAGGTAAACCCAATTAATTGGGCCCCTGAGTGACTTTAGCCATCACTGGATTCAAAAGGCACTAACCTTGAGAGCAGCTCCTTATTTCAGTTTTGTTGATATTCATAATGTTGTTTTGCAGTTTCATTGCACTGTGCACATTGTCATTAATTCTTCTTCTGTTTTTTATATATAGATGATATCAAATTTCTTGGATCAGCAGGCATTCATCTTTGTGGACACTGCTGATCGAATGGCATCATTAGCCAGAGATGCTTTGGTTCATGCTCGACTGCCAAGCTTTGCGATTCCATTTGCTATTGATGTTCTAACTACGGGGTCATACCCTCGCCTGCCCACTTGTATCCGGGTGAGCCACTGGCCTAAGCTCTTAAGAACAGAAGTTATGTTTTATTTATTATAGTGAAGTCCTTTGTGTTGTAACTCCTATTTAATAGAAAATCAGGAATCAAAATAATCAGCCAATTATTTGTTTTGTATGGTTTTTCTAGTTGATAGTAACTTTTAGCGGTTAAGGTTATTCTTACTTGGGCAGTATGTATTGACTTAACTTCAGAATAATGAAGGGTTTTAATAAACTGAAAAGAGAGAAACTATTTTCAGTGGTCAGTGAATTGGTAACGGAGGGCTTAAATTTAAGATCATCACCAAAAGAATGATGGTTAGGATTTTTTTTTTTAAACAGTTCGGACATGAAATGCCCTACCAGAAACATTGGCGAAAGCAGAATCCGTATTAATAGATTTTAAAAGGGAAGTGACTAAATAGTTGAAAAAGAAAAAGAGTGTATGGGAACAGGACAGGGGAATGGACTGAAGTGGAAGGCACTGTGCAATGAAATTCTATGATCTTGGCAGACTTATATTTAAGTAAAACCTATCTTTTTGCAGAACTAACCTATTTAGTAAAGTTAATGGGTAATGCATATGTTGGCTGAATTAATGTATGGTTATTTCACATGGATGTATGCAGAGAAACATTTTATGCCATCCTGTTAACTTACTTTGTTTAAAATAATGATTATAATTATGTGTCCAAATTTTATTCGCATATACAACATATATACAACTGATTTTTAGAATTTATATTGAGCTTAAGCTGTAACAGCTAGAATGTGGCTTCTAATTAAATTATGATCTGCATTTCTGACAGTTTTATTGCTCAAATTGCCAACAGGATAAAATCATTCCTCCAAATCCAATAACAAAAAGTGAGAAACAATCCACACTTCATCAGCTCAATCAGATTCTGAGACACCGACTAGTGACAACAGACCTGCCTCCACAGCTGGCAAATCTTACTGTCGGTAAGAATCTTGTACAGCTTGGTATTAATTATGAGGTATTAGTGCAGAAGAGCCTCTGCTGTGGGCACCCAAAGGTGTCAATCTTTAAGTCTTTAAACATTTATAAAGTTTTGCCTTGTGTTAATGCTACTGCCATTGAAGGCTTCTCAGTAAACTGGAAAAAAATGTTTTCTAATCTTTCTGTGTGGGGATGCTCTGAAAATATCAGCACAGTCCAGCAGCCCTGCTGCAAATAATTGACAGATTTCCATGGACCCCTGACCTAACTTCAGAAATACTGTGTCACCTACCTAAAGGGAAACAACTTCTCTACCACCTCTTTCAACCTCTGTGTTGTCAGATTACTTGTCCAGCATTCAGTCCTGATGAGCCACAGTTTCCTCCAGTTAAACATTGGGAAGACTGAAGCCATTGGCCCCGATTTTCGGCTTGTGTGGGGAATGGTCGGATTTCCCCGAATGTGGGGTTTCTGACACACATAAAAAAGTGTCAGCCAGCTCCACGCAATTTTCCCTCAAGTGGCCAATTAATTCCCAGCATGTGGGAAGCCTTGCTAATTGTCCAATTCGAGTCAGAAATCCCCACACTATGATGTCATCATTCGTGGTGCTTTCAAAGTGTCCAGCAAGCTTCTCCACCTCTGCAGGCTTCTCAACCACCCTTGCACAATGGCAGAGGAACCTGCACCAGCTGCTGTCAGCGGCAGAGGCCGAGCTGCCTTCAAATTCGACGAGGCTTCACTGCAGGGTCCTCTTCCCTAGGTCAGGGAGGAAGAGGCCTCCCACTGAGACCATGGATGCAGGTGTCAGCAGATGCCAACTCGCTGGGAGTCACCAGAAGAACCTTGGCATTACATCTCTATCTCCTTCCTTTACTCCCCCACAGTACCATCCAGAGCCCCCGTCCTCACTGTGGAGGAGGAAGAGGCTGTGCAGCCAGACTCCTCAGAGGAAGCTCCAACCTCTGAGGGCGCAGCATCAGCAGAAGTAAGCGCACCCAGCACCAGCTCAGACACTCACAACTTGGGGGGACCTTCGGGACATAGAGTAGTGTTGTCACCTGGTTGAGGGGCCCCTGAGTTAGGGTGGTGAAAGGGGCTTCCCAGGAGCTCGCACTGGAGAAGTGTGAGAGGCTCCAACTTTCTGCAGCTGCTCCTAAGGCTTCAAAAAGTTCCCCAAGCCTTGATCAACAAGGTCCTGCGGCCTGCAAATGCTGCCTATTTAAATCTCTTCAGCCCTCAGCGACCTGCTGCTGCAAGCAAGCAAGCCAGCTGTTTTCACGCCAGCTCTCAGCAGCGGGGTTCCCGCAGGCGGGTTTCAGGTGGGGAAAGCCCCAAAGTCGCAACGGCACGGGAAAATCCACTTCAACAAACAGATAATTGCTTGTTAGTGCTCCAACGACCAGTCCCGCCAGCAGCGGCCGGGACTGAAGCGGGGCGCGCGGAAACGGCAGTCCGAAAGTCGGACAGGGTGGGGAATCAGGCGGGGGGTGGGGGGGGGTCCCGACCCGCTTTTTTGCCGATTTTTGGCCCCCGGCCGCATGAAAAGCCGCCCGACAGCAGCCAGAAAATCGGGGCTATTGTCTTCAGACTCCATACCCTTGCCCACCCCCTTCCCTGGCTATTGTCTCAAGTTGAAGCCAACTGTTCACAATATTGGGACCCTATTTGACCCCAGGTTGAGCTTCTGAGCCCATATCCTTTCCATCACAAAAGCTGCCTGCTTCCACCTCTAACAGCACCCATTTCCACCCCTGCATCAGCCAATCTGTTGCTGAAAACCTCGTCCATGCCTTTGTCACTTCCAGATGTGACTATTGCAATGTTCTCCTGACCAGCCTCCCACCCTCCATAATATTAACTCATCCAAAACTCTGCCACCTGTATCCTAACTTGCACCAAGTCCTTCTTACCCAGTCACCGCTGAGCTCGCTGATCTACATTGGCACCCGGTCCTCCAATGCTCCAATTTAAAATTCTCTTTCTCGTGAGCAAATCCATTCATGACTTGCCCTCCCCATCTTTGTAACCTCTTCCAAACCTATAACCCTCCAACTCTGACCTCTTGTGCATCTCCCACTCCCTTCGCTCCACTACTGGTGGCTATGTAATTATACTAGACTAGAACTTCAGTTTGGTCATGAAGATTAAATTGTCCTCCCTCCATGGTACTACATAAATGTTTAGCATTCACTATTAAAACATCAGCTGCCTGATGAAATGATAGAATTTTTCTACTTATGGAGGTAGAACACACTTGGATTTGTGAAGTGCTCCACTTAATGATCACTACTTAATGAATAAACAGATCACTACTGTGGTAGTGGCTCAGAGTGAGGACTGGCACAGAAGAATATTACCATCTGATTAAGGAGTAAGCTGCACGGATTTTTTTCTTTAGTATACCTTGCAAGCTTGTTTGTCCATTCCTGTGACATCAATAAAAGCTACATTATTTTGCTTGCATGGGTAAATCATGAGGCTGCTTTCACATTAAGAATGTAACAAAGAAACACGTGCTATTGAATTATATTGTTGGAAATGCTATGTGTAGAGTTTAAGCAAATGACACGTAAGTACCATGCACGCACAATTTATGCACTTAAACTTCACATTGCAACACCTGAAGTATTTAGTAATTGATTTTGGAAAATCTGGATAAGTATTTTTCAATCAGAACACTGTTTTGAAAAGCCTTTGCACAAAAATGTTGGAAAAATAAAATGATTTTAGTTTATTCAGTATTTGTTAACATTTTTGAAACATATTGGACTAGAAATTGCAGTTGGAGGCGTACTTCCGGAGTACGCCTCCGACCCGTGAAACATTTAAGAACTTGCGCCCAGGCTGCGGAGAGTTCTGCGTTTGGGCCTCCAGGTGGACGGCAGCGTAAAAGCCCATGGATTCCAGGGCCGCAGGCAGTTCAGAAGCATCCCATGGATCATGTGGGCCTGGTCCTCTAATCACAAAGGAGGATTCCATTGCAATCATTTACAAAGGGAATCCCCTAATGATATACAATGGAATCCCCAAAGAATTATACAATTCACAGAATTCTAATAATTATAAATGTACTGAATTGCAATTTTATTCATGAGTCCCTTCATTGCACCACCCTCAATAAAAATGTAATTTTTTGATGATATAGTTTTAAACATCTTAATCCGGGCCAATATTTGTATAAACTCATTTAAAGTGTGTGCATTATTTTGGATTTTTAATTGTTTTATTTAAGCATTATATATACCCTTGTGCTCATGAAAGCAGGCCCTATGCCTGCTTTTACCATTCGTAAGGGTTGTGTGGGCAATTGTTGGGCAAATAGCCCAACTCTGCATCAGCAAAACTGAGTTTCCATGCGGTTCAGATGATCTGTCAAGGCGTACCTTGACAGATCGCAAGTTCCGGATTTCACGCATGCGCATGCAGAAATCCGGAACTTCTGTGGCCTTTCAAATGGATTACAACGGTGTACTCTGAGAGTACGTCGTCACGGAGACTGCAATTTCAGCCCCAATACAAAGGGACAGAAAGGAATAATGAAGTTGTTACTGACCATGGGCATAGTGAATGACTTGGCAAGCATAAAACTGAAACCTTTTATATGAGGGTGTTTTTGATATGTTTGGATTTTGTCTCATGTATTTAATGGTTTTGATTTGAAGAAAGCTTCTATTTTTAAGCCATTAATGAGAGTTCAGTTCACATTGTATTAAGGTAGTAAAAGTTCTTCTAACTTTTAAAATTCTTGTCTTTTCTGTAAAGCCAATGGACGCGTGAAGTTTCGTGTTGAAGGTGAATTTGAAGCTACACTTACGGTGATGGGTGATGATCCTGAAATCCCCTGGCGGCTGCTCAAACTGGAAATACTAGTAGAAGATAAGGAAACTGGAGGTAATTTGTGGTCCAGTATGAGTCAAAATTATTCACTAGAACTAATCTATCAAGAATAGCTTTACACTAAAACAACAGTCTGGGATATCTCCACTCCCTGTCGATCAATCCTTTCACAGGAGTTTTTGTTTTTGTTGAAGGATGGCGCTTCTCCATTCCAATGAAATGAGACTTTTAGCTGTTACCTAACCAACATACCACTGCTTATGAAGCAATAAGCTTTGCACATAAACTAGTATAATTTACAAACCAATCACTGCGAATCATTCTTTGTTGGATGCACACATCTGCAGGAAAGCCTACTGGGCTGCACGTCAGCGGCTCACCTTTTGTGCTTTGGATTTTGTCAAACAAAAGTTAGTCATTTATTTTTTCTAGTTCATGCTGCCTTCAGTAATAAATCCAAAATTACTCTGGTAAACTATTGTTCTGCTTCTCTTCCAGTACCAGTATTTATATTATTTTTCAAAATTTATGTTTTAGTTATTGCCTTCACACAATTACTTCATTTTGTTGGGGATTCTCTACCAATTGCAAGATTTACAAATTGTCTTCATTTTAGTTAAACACTAAGCTCACACTGATTGGATGCTTGTTAACCACAATTGTTGTATGTTCATGTGATAGTCTGTAGGCTTACTGCAAAAAGTGAGTGGGCATTTGATTTTTATTCCTGAGGTTAAATGCTTTATTACTACTGTTAGACATCACATCTCATAGATTAGCTAAGAACTGACTACTTTTCAGGATATTTTTGAATATTAGCAACATTAGGACTTGAACCAAACCACAAGGATGTGAAGCACACCTGCATGTTTCTGAGCTCAAATCATTTAATAGCTTTAGCTTTTATTTCAGGTTGAGCTTTACTGTTGATGCAGATGTCTGCCTAGTATGTTTCTAAAACTGCATTGGTCTTGGTGTTCTTATTTCAGATGGTCGTGCTCTGGTTCATAGTATGCAGATCAACTTCATCCACCGGCTGGTACAGTCCAGACTCTTTGCTGATGAGAAACCTCTGCAAGACATGTACAACTGTTTACGTATCCAAATTCTTAAGGAATAGTATGTTACAAATTTTTTGGTGAAAAATGAGTTGCTGGTCACTGAATATTGTTACTATTGATATAATATGGATTGTCCAAAGTTGATAACCATGAAACCTTTTAAATTTGTATTAAGCAACTACTCATATTACACCATGCGTAGTGAGACAAATCTGTTGAATAATAGTGGCCACAAGTATAAAAAATGGCAACAATCTTGTGTACCAAGAGTAACATACAGACAAGTTTATACCAAGGTAGTTTTTTCAAAAAATGTTGTGTATATTTGCATGACTGTGTCCTTCCTTTCCATATGCATTGACCACTATGTCAGCACTTCATAGTTACTTGTATTTTGTTTTTTTTGGTCTGCATGAGCTTTTCAGCTTCAGTGCTATTGCTCAATTGAGCACAAAAACAGATTAACTTCTAACTTATCCTGCAATGGTACATGACCCTTTCATGTCTCCTTTAGTTATAGTTTATTTGTGTCCTCTTTAGTGCTTTTCTTGATGTATATTAATGACTTGGATGTGGGTGTACAGGGCACAATTTCAAAACTTGGAAGTATAGTGAACAGTGAGGAGGAGAGTGATAGACTTCGGGAAGACATAGACAGGCTGGTGAAATGGGTGGACACATGGCAGATGACATTTAACGCAGAAAAGTGTGAAGTGATACATTTTGGTAGAAAGAATGAGGAGAGGACATATATACTAAATGGTACAACCCTGAAGCGGGTTCACGATCAGAGACCGGGTGGGGGTGTGCACGAATCGTTGAAGGTGGCAGGGCAGGTTGAGGAAGCAGTTAAAAAGGCTTATGGGATCCTGGGCTTCATAAATAGAGGTATAGAGTACAAAAGTGTGGAAATTATGATGAACCTGTATAAAACACGGGTTCAGCCCCACCTGGAGTACTGTGTCCAATTCTGTGCAGGACACTTTAGGAAGGATGTGAAGGCCTTGGAGAAGGTGCAGAAAATATTTACGAGAATGATTCCAGGAATGAGGGACTTCCGTTACGTTGATAGACTGGAGAAGCTGGGGTTGTTCTCCTTGGAGCAGAGAAGATTGAGAGGAGATTTGATAGAGGTGCTCAAAATCATGAGGGGTCTGGACAGAGTAGATAGAGGGAAACTGTTTCCATTGGCAGAAGAGTCGAGAACCAGAGGACACAGATTTAAGGTGATTGGCAAAAGAACCAAAGGCGACGTAAGAAAAAACTTTTTTACGCAGTGAGTGGTTAAGATCTGGAATGCACTGCCTGAAAGGGTGGTGGAGGCAGATTCAATCACTGCTTTCAAAAGGGAGTTGGATAAGTATCTGAAGGAAATAAATTTGCAGAGCTACGGGGAAAGGGCGGGGGAAAGGGCAGCACGGTGGCATAGTGGTTAGCACTGTTGCCTCACCGCACCAGGGACCCGGGTTCGAATCCGGCCTTGGGTGACTGTCTGTGTGGAGTTTGCACATTCTCCCCGTGTTTGCGTGGGTTTCCTCCGGGTGCTCCGGTTTCCTCCCACAGTCCAAAAGATGTGCGTGTTAGGTTGATTGGCTATGATAAAATTGACCCTTAGTGTTAGGGGGATTAAATACGTGGGGTTACGGGGATAGGGTGGGATATGTGTTGGTGTAGGGGTTACGGGGATCGGGTGGGATATGTGTCGGTGCAGGCTCGATGGGCCGAAATGGCCTCTATCTGCACTGTGAGGCTTCTGTGATTCTGTGAATGGGACTAGCTGAAGTGCTCTTAGAGAGCCAGCACGGGCTCGATGGGCCAAATGGCCTTCCTTGCTGTAACCATTCTATGATTCTATAGTAGTTTTGTTTGGTTCAAAATTTGCACATTTCATGTTGTCAACAGCACATCTTGTAAGCTGTAAAACTAATCTTCGAATTCATTTTACTTCATAGATAATAAATAGAAATTTTGTATTTATAAAGCTTGAATTTAAGATACCAATATCTGCAGCTGCCATTTTATGGTGGTCCTAGTTTATCCTCTCCCTTTCTCTCGCTTTGTAAAAACCTGTCCCCCTCGAGTCAATCATCATTATAAGCAAATATGCGTGATTAATGTTTGTACAAGATATAAAATGAAGTTTTTTTTCTTCATATTACTAAATGAGACGGTATTGAGATTTTGCATCAAAAAATTGTTTTCAGTGTTAGCTTTTTCTTTTACCATTCCTTAACCTTTTGTCTCAGACTCATTCTGTTTGTCACTGCAATTGGAAGTTTTACACTCACAGGCGCAGATGCTAATACGTGAACGTTGGGGCGATCTTGTTCAGGTCGAGCGGTATCAACCTGGAAAGTGCCTGACTTTGGTTGTTTGGAAGTGAGTAAATCATAGTTATGTTACAGATGTTGCAAAATAAGGCTTCCAGGAGATGATGGAATGAATTATTCAAATGTGCACAGGGAAACATTGTAATAATTAAGCTTGAAAAATAATTGAATTTTTTACACTGATTTAATTTTAGTCACAGAATTAGATTTGAATAGTTCATAAAATTTTAAAGGATCAATAGAGAGTAGTTAAAATAATGTATTTTTGCTTGTCATTTCTTTTGATAAATTTGAAATTTAACCATTCTAAAAATATCGTTCTTCATGTATTCTTTGGACAAATTGGGTAGTACTGGTTACAGAGTGGAATTGATTGAAGAGTGCATTTCCTCAAACTTAGAGGGTCTAATAAGTTGACCAATGCTTCAGTTGCCTTTACTTTTATTTAAAGAAACTTTGCCTTTAGTTGATCAGCTTTCATGCACTGTTTTGATTTCACTTTCATATATGGTGTAGCTGATACCATTAGCACTTGTACCTCTCTATATCGATTAATCATTAGATAGCTTGTTGCAGGAATATCAGTTTCTCCAGTAGAAGTTTAAGAATGATCATCAGCATCAAGATATTTCATGTATTGTGTGACTATTCAATATTATCAGTATTAACTATCAGCTTGGCTCAGGGTTAGACTCTTACCTCTAAGTCAGAAGGTTATCTGGTCAAGCCCCACTGCAGGGACTTGACCGTATAATCTAGGCCAGAGGTTCACAATTCTTTTTTTTTGCTTAGCTTCAGAGATTCATGCCCCATGCATGCCCTTCTTTATAAGAAACAGTGGAGATGACATTGATCTTCGACAGTAGTGCAAAACGGGCGATAGCGAAATGGCAGCCTGTCTTTAACTGTGCACAATGTTCTTTTCCATTCATAGCAATGGAAAAAAAAATCAGGCGCGTTGCAAAACGGGCTGCTGATTCGCTATCTGGCCCATTTGCGCGACTGACTTAGACCAACTTCCTCCCCCCACCCCATGTATTTTTGCAAAGAACAAGAGGATTTTATTTTCTCAGCTAATGTAACATATTGCTTAAGACAGAAAGTAGCATAACAGCAAAGTACCACTCGCATACAACTGAATGACCATGAACATAAAATAACACTCAGTGTCTTACCTTTATCTCAGTGAGTAGGATGAGCCTGTTTGCTAGGGCTCAATTTGTGGAATATCAGTTTAGTTTTGGAGAGTCTGTCTCTATATTCAAGCTGCTTCTATACTTGTTTTTGATATACCGAAAGTACCACTTCACACAAACACATGTTGAGACAAAGTGGACAAGTATTTCAATGGCTCTTTTGGGTCAATTCAGGGAACTCTTTGAGAGCCAGAATTTATCAAGAGGCATGACTTTAAAATTGTGTCTTAAAACAGTCACCAGCACCGTCGATTAAATTATCTTTTAGGCTTATGGAATCTTGGTCTTTGATACGAAATCTGCTGAAAACCAATTTCAAACGCAGATGAAATTCTGCAATTCATTTGTCCTTCTTTCAGGAAACTGTTTGCTGAATTTTGTGCTGAGACAAATGCTCCAGAATTACATCTTTAACTCTTGGACCACATTATATAGTCCATAAGAACAGAAGACAATGTTGGGAATGTAGTTACGTTGTATTGCAACCCATTGCCTACTCCATAGCAAAGTTCATTGAGCCTGTCAAATATGTTAGCCAGCCAAATAGCCCAATAAAACCTGGAAGTGCTGGTCAAGGAAATGATGGTGAAGTGGTGATTCAGAGTCAAACAAAAACATGTGGCACTCCTCCCTGCGTTTGCAGGTTCTTTCCAAAAAACGATACCATGGGGGCAGCCATCAAACTTCTTCACTTACCTTCATTTACAAAAATCTGTGGTTTATCTTTGAGGGAAGGATGTTTGGTCTCCAAGCATTTTAGTTTGCTTGGTTTCATGCTATCCTGAGCAAGAACCTCAGCACAAACCACACATTGCGGTCGATGATTTTTGTCAGAACCACTAAATATAAATCCCAAGTCCAAGTCGGGAAGATTATATTTCCTATTTTTCTTTTGCCTGGCTTGGCTCTACTTGTTTCTGCCATGTGATCAACATCCTCAACTTTATACTTAAAAAAAAAAAAACACTCCAGTACTTCACAATTATCGAGCACCAAATGTGAGTCACGTCAATTTTATCGCATGCTGGAGCTAGGGGGCGCCGGGTGTTCGGAACACTTCAATTTGAAATTTCAGATCGGTGCAGATATCTATTCAGGCAAGAATCATCTGAACTGATAGCAAACTGATATTGTGAAAATACACTGCTTACCTGGTAGGTCCCTGCAGCTGCCACCAATGCAATCTCACTCCTCCTTCCTGTTTTACTATGGTAGCTTGTCAAGCAAAAGTCTAAATTTTAAAGGAACTGGGAAAATTTGAGGTTAAATTCAAAGTATGCACTGATGCAGCCTCCAATAGGGCGACCTCAGCACTGCACGGGTGTTTGAATTCCTGCTGATTTCTAAGACATTGGACTAATCAGAGCTGCTTCTGCCGCATCATAACCAATTACTGTAAACTTTTCTTTTTAATATAAACTTAAATTTGCTCAGTTTCTTTACAATTTAAAGAAATGCAGGCTTTTGATGCACCTCCTCTGGCTATATGAGGTTGCATCGATGGCTTTCATTCTTGGCCAGCCTGTCCTCCTCACGCCCTCCCCAGTTTGGGAACCGCTGATCTAAGCTGACGCTTTAGTGCATTGCTGAGGAAGGGTTACACTGTTGGAGGTGGCATCTTTCCAATGAGATGTTCAACCGAGGCCCTGGCCCTACCTCAACCAACACGACCCAATAATATTCACTTCTCTCATTGTTGTTTTTGGGAGCTTGGTGTGCATGTTTGCCTTCATAACAGTGGCTATACTTAAAAATAGCTCATTGGCTTTGAGATGTCCCGAGGTCGTGAAAGGCACTAAATAAATGCAATTATTTTGCTTTATCAAGATCATATTTTGATGGCAGTTTTGTTATAGAGGCTAGATATCTATCATCTAATTTTGGGATCTGAAGGTAATAGCCGCTAACTTCCTGTATAGGGTGATTCATAAAGAAAGTAATAGCTTTATATTACTCACTGGTTTTGTTTTGTTTATAGCCAACAGGTCTTGGGAAGAAAGACTGGCAGTGCTTCTGTTCACAAGGTCATGATAAAGATTGATGAGAGTGACTGCTCAAAACCCTTACAAATATCTCATGATCCACCATTACCAGCTGGTGATTCTAAATTAATAGAACGCGCTATGAAGGTAAAATAATGTTAATTTACAAGCCTATGAATTCCTGTGATTTCACTACCATCAGTTACAGTTAGAAACAAAATGATATAATTTCACTTGTTAGTCTGGGTCTTCTAGTGCTCCACTACATATTGTAAATGTGTCTTTAATTTGCTTTGGTGTTGTACATAAGTGAGTATTTTGTACTTTCTTTGCACCATAAACTAATGCGAATTTATTCACTATGATAATTATATCCTTGAAGCAAAATTGTATTTAACCACTGGATCAGTGTCATTTAAACGTAGAATATTGTGATATTATTTGCTTTATTATTAATGTAGTGTGTAAAAACTCTACAAGCTTATTTCTTCTTGCATTTTACTTCACGTTCATGTTTTAATGGATCGGGGGGAGGTTGTGCGGAGGGGTTTTGAATATTCTTGGCGTCCAGGGCCCCAAGAATTTTCGATCCGGCTCCGGAGTTGATCATGCATTGTCCTTTATTATGCAGTTGCAGCTTATGGATATGATTATTTTTTGATACGGGACAAGATGACCCTCTTGCTGCTCCTGCAAATGTCTTAGTGGCCAGTTGAAGTGCTGTTGGTAGGGGCTTTGGAGAGGCCTCTTGACATGGAAATGCTGCTTTATCCAAAATGATCTTAATGGGTTGGGGAACAATGCAAAACATAAGTAATTTTTTAAAAAAGTAACACATTTGAAGGAAAGATTAATTCTATTTTCAGTTACTTGTATGAGGAACAGTTGCTCCTGGATCATTTGTAGTTATATTGACATTAAATAGATTTAGACAAGTGAATTGGTATACAGGAAGTAGTATTGTGTTGATGTTACTCTTGTCAATTAATGCTCCCTGTTCCTCAGGTTGACCACCTTTCTGTAGAGAAGCTTTTGATTGACAGTGTCCATGCACGTTCCCATCAGAAGCTGCAGGAGCTGAAAGCCATTCTCAAGAGCTACAACCCCAACGATAACTGTATGTTGAGCAATGTGATTTTGGGGGAAAAAAAATCTTTATCTAATTATTATTTCACTAGCATGACCTTTTTATAGATTTGAATGAACAAAATGTTTGTTTTTCTGCATGGCTTATTGCCTTTTACAGATCTCTGCTGTATTCTGTGAATTTATTGCATGTGAAAGGGATAGAATTCGATGAATGCTTGCAAAATTATATGAGAAGTAGTTTTGATAACTGGATTTCAGTCCATTGTGGATCGATGGATGAGAATATCCTCTCTTTTCTGTTCATGATTACAAAGTAAAAACATACTGGAGTAGAAGCTTAATAATTTGCGAATAGTTGGCTGACTTACTGGAATAAGCAGGGGGGGAAATCAAGTTACAAGAAACAAATTCTGCTCTTCAGTGACTTTCTGTGAATATAACTTCTGTAGCCTCTATTTATACCTGCAAATAAATGAACAGGGAAAGAACTAAAAAACCTTCCAAATTGTGATTTTTATTATTTTTCCCCCCTCACAGCCTTTATAGAGACAGCCCTGCCTACGCTGGTTATTCCTATCTTAGAACCTTGTGGTCGATCTGAGTGTCTTCACATTTTTGTGGATCTGCATTCTGGAATGTTCCAACCTATGTTATACGGAATTGGTAAGTGCACAGATCTGTCAAATACTGTGAACCTGAACACAAAAGAAAGTTTATTTTAAAAATCTGAGGTGTTCTTGTTAGGGGGTGGGGTTTAAGCAGCAATAGTGTGAGAAATATTATTTGTAAGCATTTGATTTTTTAAAAATATAACCAATAAAGATTGCATGTAGAGCAAATAATTTTTTGGGGAAACCTGAAGAAATTAGACCAAGTAAACCGAGCTTTCACTTTTTAAAAAATAAGCTTTATAAAGGGCAATTGTACATAACAAGCAAAATGCACTTCGAGATGGATCATAGGAAACTGATGCAATAGCAGGAAGATGTATTCTTAAACGTCTAATTGAAGCATTTCTCACAAAATAAAATAGACATTTAAAGTCTACTGTTAAATTTGGGATTGTATTAAGTATAATATTTTCTAAATAAGAAAACTCCATTTTAGCATCTACCTGCTTATTTGTAAATAAAAGAAAGTTATTTCAATGACACAAAATGTTTAACTGGAGCAAGACTCCGCAACACTATATATTTTGGTCTTTGGTGTATAATTTAATGGAAGATAACTGGTCAGTTATCTCAATATAAGCTGTTCTTTCTCGTCCCCCAATATATGCAGCATGGGGTGGGGGTAGATGAACTTCACATCACTGTTGATTGGCCTGGATGTTGCTCAAGATGTATCGAGTGCACAGCAGTGCCAACCTGTGCTAAGATTTCCTAGCTGAAGACAATTGCCATGAACTGTCAACAGTAATGTCGTCCTATATTCTGTGCAGTGTTGTAAGCTGTAAAGTAAGACATAGAAGTCACATCTTTATTGCAGGGTTTTTAATGATCTGTGTACCAGTGTGATCTAGAGATTTTGCTGTGAAGATGTTGTTGTAGGTACCTGTGATTTCACACCAATAACAGTAATTAAATCAGCAAACGTGATAACTCCGCAGCAAGGTGACATGTATATTACATATATCGTAAATTTCCTTAATTTTGTATCCCCGTTTTCCCTCGTGCTATCCAATGCTGTGCAAATTCTTTGTTTGTTGGTCTTTTAATGTTGTATTGCTATTTCTCTTAATTAGACCAGACTACATTAGACGATATTGAAAAGTCCATCAATGATGAGATGAAGCGAATTATTCCTTGGCTTCAGCAGCTAAAGTAAGTATGAAATGCCAGTTTGTTCCAAGGTAATACAAGAGAGGAAACAAGAATCAAATTACAAAAGAAATAGGAAAGCTACTCCTTTACATTTGTCTTGTGAAATCATAGAATCATATAATGGTTACAGCACAGTAGAAGGCCATTAGGCCCGTCGGGCTCGTGCCAGCTCTCTGCAAGAGCACTTCATCTAGACCCACTCCCCCGCCCTTTCTCCATAACCCTGCAATTATTTTTCCTTCAGGTACTTCTCTAATTCCCTTTTGGAAGCCACGATTGAATCTGCCTCCACCACCCTTTCAGGCAGTGCATTCCAGAACCTAACCACTCACTGCGTAAAACAGTTTTTCCTCATGTCACCTTTGGTTCTTTTGCCAATCGCCTTAAATCTGTGTCCTCTGTCCTCTGGTTCTCGACCCTTCCGCCAATGGGAACAATTTCTCTCTATCTACTCTGCCTAGACTCCTCATGATTTTGAACACCTCTATCAAATCGCCTCTCAACCTTCTCTGCTCTAAGGAGAACAACCCCAGCCTCTCCAGTCTGTCCACTTAACTGAAGTCCCTCATCCCTGGAACCAGTCTTGTAAATATTTTCTGCACCCTCTCTAAAGCCTTCACATCCTGCCTAGAATTGGACACAATATTTCCAGTTGAGTCCGAACCAGTGTTTTTATAAAGGTGGTTCATAACTTCCTTGCTTTTGTACTCTACTCTATGCCTCTATTTATAAAGCCCAGGATCCCGTATGCTTTTTTAACCGCTTTCTCAACTTGTCCGGCCACCTTCAACGATTTGTGCACATATACCCCCAGGTCTCTCTGTTTCTGCACCCATTTAGAATTGTACCCTTTAGTTTAGATTGCCTCTCCTTGTTCATCTTACCAAAATGTATCACTTTGCACTTTTCTGCATTAAGCTTCATCTGCCACGTGTATCCACCCGCCTGCCTCTGTCCTCTTGAAGTCTATCCCTAGCCTCCTCACTGTTCACTATACTTCCAAGTTTTGTGTCATCAGAAAATTTTGAAATTGTGCCCTGTACACCCAAGTCCAAATCATTAATATATTATCAAGAAAAGCAGTGGTCCTAGTATCGACCCCTGGGGAACACCACTGTATACTTTCCTCCAGTCACCACTACTCTCTGTTTCCTGTCACTTAGCCAATTTTGTAATCATGCTGCCACTGTCCCTTTTATTGCAAGGGCTTCAACTTTGCTGGCAAGCCTATTATGTGGTACTTTATCAAAAGCTTTTGGAAGTCCATGTACACCACATCAATCTCATCAACCCTCTCTGTAACCTCATCAAAAAACTCGATCAAGTTAGTTAAACACAATTTGCCTTTAACAAATCCATGCTGGCTTCCCTTAATTAATCCATACTTGTCCAAGTGACTGTTAATTTTGTCCCGGATTATCGTTTCTAAAAGCTTCCCCACCACTGAGGTTAAGCTGATTGGCCTGTAGTTGCTGGGTTTATCCTTGCACCCTTTTTTGAACAAGGGTGTAACATTTGCAATTCTCCCCTCCTGGCACCACCCCCGTATCCAAGGAGGATTGGCAGATTATGGCCAGTACCTCTGCGATTTCCACCTTTACTTCCCTCCGCATCCTAGGATGCATCCCATCCAGTCCTGGTGACCTATCTACTTTAAGTACAGCCAGCCTTTCTAGTACCTCTATCAATTTTTATCCCATCAAATATCTCAACTACCTCCTCTTTCACTGACTTTGGCAGCATCTTCTTCCTTGGTAAAGACAGATGCAAAATACTCATTTAGTACCTCAGCCATGCCCTTGCCTCTGCATAGGTATCCTTTTTGGTCCCTAATTGACCCTACCCCTCCTCTTACTACCCATTTACTATTTATATGCATGTATAACTAAATATGGGCAATATTTGTTCAAATGTAGCCTTAATTTTAAAAAAATATTTCCCCTCCAGGTTTTGGCTTGGACAACAACGATGCAAACAGTCTATGAAGCACCTTCCCACAGTCTGCAGTGAGACGTTACATCTTTCAAACTTCTCCTCTCATCCAGTTGGAAACCTCTCAAAACACAAACTATTCATCAAGCTAACACGCCTTCCCCAGTATTATATTGTAAGTTTATTTCATTGATAAAGCATTCTTTGGTTGCAGCTAAACATTATTTAAGAAATACATTTATAGACCTGGAATGTTTATCAGTAAGAGATCAGTTATGTTATTTATAAAAGAATTTGTTTATTGCAAGTAAGTCTGCTTCCTTCACTCCTCCCTTCCAAATCATCCTAGGTTACACACCATTCCCAAGCCAAGAGAGCAAGAAGCTGGCATATGTCCAGGCCTCTACTATTGCTACTCTGAACTGCCTGCTTGGAAGTGTATAAGAACAGTTGATGTACTCTTCCCTCTCCCAACCCAGCCTGTTCTGACTTCAGTAAATATGTATTTCTAACTTAAATCAAATGAAATGCTGCTGTAATGGGATAGTTCTGCAGTTCTTATTGGACATCAAGTGATGTTAACATCTTTTGTTTTGTTCTTTCAGGTTGTGGAAATGTTAGAGAGACCAGGTTTTCCCATAGAACTACAGTATAAATACCATTTCCTCTCTGTAAGTCAGGGGCTGACTGATCCAGACGATTGTCCTCCCACTGCATTGCTTTTGCAACAGTTCAAACCAAACATTGAGGAACTAGTACTGGATGCAAAAACTGGGAAGCAGGCCAAGGCTGGAGACAAGCACAAGGTTTGGATCTTGTATTAAAATGAAGGCCATGGCCTTTGACCATAAAAGTTACAAAAGGAATATTAGATGCAATTAATTTTCCTAACACTTTTTTGTAACGATTTATAGCGTGCCATTGTGATTTCCTCTGAGTAATCAGATGAGAAAAATATCTTGCTCCTTATTTTATTTAAAATTTTTGTGCTTATGAAAGGATAATACGTATGGTGAATAGAATGTTATTCACTTTTACTTAAGATAAATATTGGAATGACTCGGGTATATGATTTAAGTTGCAAATGCTTTGCAGTCACGTTTTGAAAGCTGCACTGTAGAATATTATGTGATGTACAGTGCAGACTTGAGTGTTTCAACTCTTAAAGTATGAGATAAATAAGTTTTAAAGCACAAGGCCAATTTTAAGCAACTTTGATATGTTACAATGAGTCTGCTAGAAACAGAATGGCATCTAATATTTTTACCAAGGCAAATTTAGAGCCAGCTGTCTGTTGGGAATATCTGGCTGTTGAAGTGCTGAAGATGATTCATGTATGATTCTGGTGGGCTGCAAATAGGACTGTAAACTTTATATATTCTGCTTAGTTTATGGAGCCAAGTTAATAGGAATTGGTGCTTGAGGGTGGAGTGATGGAAAAGAAAACAACTTTTATATATAATAGTGCTATATCAGTTTCTCAGGATGTTCCAAAGCACTTTTCATGCAATTAATTATTTTCAGGTGCAGTCACTGTTGCTATATTGGTGAATATGGCAGCCAATTTGGGCACAGCAAGTTATAATAAACAGCAATAGGATCAATAACCAGTTAACTTTTTTTGATATTAGTTAAAGGAAGAACTTTGGACAGGACAGTAGGAGAACTCCCTGCTCCTCTTCGGAAAAAGCCATGGGGTCGATAGTATCCACTTAAGCAGGGTTAAAGTCTCATTGAAATGCAAGTGCACCTGACATTGCAGCACTCCCTCAGTATGGCACTGAAGTATCAATGTAGATTATATGCTGACATTTTGGAATGGGCCTTGAACCCACAAAAGTCTCAGATGTGAGAGTGCTACCAATTGAGCCAAGCTAGAGGAAGATCATAACTATAAAACCACAAGCTAGAAACCGAGGTTAAAGTAGTAGAATGGAAGAGCAATATGGTCAGAAGAAAAAATCGATAATATGATGAACGCGGACAGAAGGAATAATATAAAGCCTAGAATTTCTAATGAGGGGTGAAGAGGTGCATCTGCAGCGATACTGCCACTAAACAGAAGGGGCTGGTAAGTAGATCAGCCCCGAGGACCTATATTACTCAGCAAAAATAGGTGGGCGGGGGTACACACAAAACACGATTTTTGATGCCCCAGATTACTATAATGGACTTGCCTGATGGTGAAAGAGAGGGAGGGGGTTGTGACTAACTGACTAACTCTTTCAAAGAGCTGGTACAGGCATGATGGCTGAATGGCCTCCTGTGCTGTGGGTTCTAAGATGTCTGTCGGTCTGTGGTCTCCTTCACTGAGAAATGCACTGCTACAGTGCCACCCTGTGGTGAATGTTGAGTGCTGCAGTTAAAATTGACATCCGTGAGCTTGAGTTCAGTTGATTGACAGTCATGTAATGTTTTATGTCGTCTTGTTCCGCTCACTGCTACCTACAGTTGCAGTGCCATTAGAGTGTTGAAATACTCCGTTTTTTATGTATAATAGATACATCTTTTAACTTTGGGACCTGCCTAAATCGTATCCGTGCTTCTGAGGGAGCAGGTTTTCGCCTGCCCAAGATCAATACCCCTTTGGCCAGCCCTTACGTACCACATTAGTAGAAATCCCTTTCTCTTTCTCCTCCCTCTTACCTCTAAAGGCGCATAAGGAACTGAGTGGTTTCAGGGGAAGAAATCAGAAATCTCGCTGTTCCGCGCAATGGTGCTACATTTTAGTGTGCAATCTGTACTGCAACATATAGTAGTGCGATACCTGATCCCTGTTTGATGGCTGGTAAAGTGGAGGTGCTGCTGTATGAGATTGATATTCCAGGGTACTCTATCCAGAGGACATCAGTGGACTATGCATCTTAGGAGATGGCAGCCAGGCTCAAGTCTAAACAGTACTTGCAAGACCTGAAAACAGAGCAAGACATTACTCTAAGGAATGTGGCATGATAAGACTAACAAATGGTATTGTTTATCGGGTCAGTGGCCCAGCACTGCACCATGAAGTGTTGCCTGTCAACTTGTTACACATTTACTGCTCCCCCATGGCAAGGTATCACACAGCCTCCGACCCTTTGATTATCTCATGTATACCCATACTTCATGGTATACATTGAAATTCAGTTGGCTGATGCTTCCTTTCTACACTGAAGGAGACACGTGCTGTCTCTTCTAAACAAAGCCTGTGTCATTTGCTTTCTGCATCTATGGCGTCCAACTGACTTGTGTGGCCGATGTCACCTGACTTGGAAGGATAAGATAGTTTAAATGTTTAATGCAGTAGTGTCACTCCCACAGGAAGAGCTGCTCCTGTATTGGAAATTGTTTGCAGGTTTGAAGTAATCTGACAGCTTTGTGAACATGGGCTTTCGGACTCCCCAAAAGAGCGTGAAATTCTTTGGGATTCTCATGAAAAAGGAGGGCGCCGATAATACAATGCTATATGGAACCATTCATGGGACCTCTTTGGGGCAATATGGCCATTCCACGCTTGCTAGAGAAGTGAATGTACCAAAGACTGGGTTCCTCTCGCAAGCCTTGGAAGGGGTGCAAATATGGGCTTGGGGTAAATTAATGTCTGAAGTGTAAGCGCACCTACCTTTCTTGCCCCCTCCTGAAGTGAGGATCGCCCTCCAAATTATGGATTGTCATTGGAACCCTAAAAGGAATTCCCATCTTGTGCATTTTGCTTGCTGCAAGTGAAATTGCAGTGGCAGCAAGGCTGTTGCAGGAGAAGTGGTAAATAAAATTCTTGAATTCAAAAACTCGTATACAACAACAGGAACTAAAGCACCAATGAAAATGCTGATAAGACTACAATAACCTAAAAATGATCAAACTTTCCAAACAAAACTGCTAACTCCAACACGTCTTGAAATCAGCAGTTAATCAGTAGCTAGCCAAAGAGTTATGTGCCTGTTTTATATGGGTGATCTGAACTCCAGAAAGGAGGCATTGTAGAACTTGGGATATTGAATTTTGTTGAGGGCACCAAATTCATTGCTATTGAACAACAACTTTGTGTGTGCGTGTGTGTATACACCAATGGTGGAGCGAAGTGAGGGGAGATGTACAAAAGGTCAGTCTGAGGAACATAGAGTTTGTAGGAGGTTGTAGGGATTTAGAAGATTATAGAGATAGGGAGGGGGCAAGGCCATGAAGGGATGAACATGAGGATGAAAATTTAAAATGGAGGCATTGAGGGACTGGGAACCATTGTAGGTCATCATTACAGGGGTGATTGATGAGTGGGACTTGATGCAGAATAGGATACGGGCAGCAGAGATTTGGATAAGCTGACGTTTTTGGAAGGGTGACCGGCCAGGAGACCGTGGAATAGTTGAGCCTGGAGGTGAGAAAGGCATGGATGAGTTCTTCAGTGGCAGATAGGCTGAGGTAGGCGCAGAGACGGGTGACATTAAGGAGGTGGAAATAGGCGGTCTTCGTGACTGAGAATACATGGAGTTGGAAGCTTGGCTAGAAGTTGACTTGGACGGCGAGATTGCGAACAGCCGGAGTCGGTGACCGGGGAGGGGGCCTAATCACGGACTTTTTTTTCTCACTGCCTCTTTTTCCCCTGGCTCTCTTGATCCGTGACAGCTCCCAGTTCTGGCGAAAGGTCATCGACCTGAAACGTTAACCCTACCTTCCTCTCCCCATAGCTGCTGCCTAACCTGCTGAGTGTTTCCAGCATTTTCTATTTTAATTTAATATTTCCTGCATCTGCAGTTTTTTGCATTTGGTTATCTTTTCTCTCTAAGATGATTCTTGAATAGTAGATAGCAAGGTTGCGGGGGTGACTATGAATATGGGTAGGAGATTTAATATGTAAGAAGAAATTTAGGCAGGCCGGGAAGGCAATGAATTCCGAGGGCATGGGAAGCTAGGATGAAGATTGAAATCACTGGGGATGAATCACTCAATGCTGAGGGAGGAATAGAGGGAGGGTATCTTGGTGAAAAACTTGGGGCGGAGCTTGGGGGTCAGTGGATGAGTATTTTAAATGAGTGGGATGGAACAAGGTGAGGTGGAACACGGTGAGGTGCTCAAGAAGGAGACAGTACCTCCACCTCGGCAAACACTAATGCATTTCACAAAGCAAGGCTCAGGGGGAAGAGACCAGGGTGTGTCTTGGTGGAATGGCCCTTAGTGCCTTCACAGCCGATTCTATGATGCGTGCTCAAGACCTGTGATGCTCCATGCTGTAAGCCAGTGCTTTGTAAAATTTGCCTTTAGAAGAAACTTTGACCTGCTAAGGTTTTCTTTCAAACCCTCTAATAATTGACAAATGTGTTTAAATTGTAGTTGTCTGCTGATCAAGGACCTACAGAATCTAAGAAACCCAAGAGAACTGGGGAAATGTGTGCCTTTAATAAGGTCCTAGCACACTTAGTAGCTATGTGTGACACAAACATGCCATTTATTGGACTTCGTTGTGAGGTAAGAAGTTTTGGAATTTTTTTTGAATGTCACAAATCTCTTGAATAGCACATCATTCAGTCTTTATTGGAAACATGTACGTTATGATATTCCTTGCCTGTCCCTGTTTCTCAGTGAGTCAAATCTCCATTATATTGGTCTTATACTGCAGAAAAAGTGGTAAATGGCCACCAAGGAATAGATTTGACCAACTTCAGTGGTTTTGCAAGGTACCTCACTATTACTGCTTGTCACATTTTGTGGGTTTTTTATCACCATTTTTCCACCGAAAGGAGTTCGGTGGGAGGGAAAGTTAATTTTTAAGGGTTTTTTAACAGCAATGTGTTTTCTCATCTGGACAATAGAAAGAACTTGCATTTATATCGTGTTTTTCATGATGTCACGATGTCCCAAAGCGCTTCACAGCCAGTCAAATTTTGAAGATTTGCTACAATTGTAATGTAGGGAAATGCCAGTTTACGCAAATTAAGGTCCCACAAACAGCAATGAGATAAATGTTAGATGACACCAAGAAAGGCAGTTGAATGTTTTTTTGGCAACCGGATGCTGGACAGGCAGGCTTACGGGAGCAACTGAATGCGAGAAGGTATCTATGGCAGACTCAAATTTGTAACACTGTTCGTTAAAGTTTGAAAGTTGTTATAATGTGGTATATAGTGACGGGGAGTTCTTGATCTCAGCTGTCAAAGTGGATACCAGATGCATCCCCTATGCAGCATCAAGAGATTTGACAGCAGATTGACCTGGTCTGTGGACCAGGACTTGTCAGCTTTTTTCTTTTGTCTAAGACAGAGTTCCACTCTTTCATAGCTTTACATTTAGCAGTTTTAGGTGATGCTTGTCCAAATCTATTGCCAATTAACTTGATCTTGAGCCATTTTAGATGCTCTGAGAATTGCTGGGCCATCTTACATGAGCTATATTTTTAGATTGTTATGATGATGCATCAGCAACTCTTATTGCCTGGAATATCCTTTTAATGCTTTTAAAGGTGAGCTTTTATTTGCCTTTATGGATATTCATATTTTATTTTAATAGACCCCAGTAAGCCGACATTGACAAAGGTGCAATTATTAACAAGTGGCTGGTTTTAAAACCAGAATCAGAATTCTGCAGAGTGATAAAGGCATGATATCAGTAAAGTAATGGACTCAAATGGCAGAAGTCAATAACAACTTTATTTTGGCTCACTTGTTAAGGACAGCAAATAACTGAGCTGTGCAGACCAAAACATTCTAGATTCAGTTCTCTGCCTGTGCTGAGTTAGCTGATCTGAGCTGGGGTAGCAGAAGAGTGCTACAATTTGCCTGTGTTCTTCGTCCAAGGAGGACCCTCCCACTGACTGCGAAGCAGAAACTCTTGCTGGAAAATGCGCCTGTGTGTATATCAGGTGAAGTATGGATTGGGCTCATCTGTGACATCCCTAAAGCCAAGTAACCTGTTAATACTTGCTGTCTAGGCTCAAACATCAAGAATAGCTACTTTGCATGAAGTGCCGGAGGGTGCCTATGGAACTACCCAAGCAGAAGTAAATAGCTTCAGCAGATGAGAAAAGGAGAAAATTTAGAAGTGAAATCTGCTGAACCTATTAGCAGAGGTTTTCATTTGTATTCCATATTAGTGTTTACTGGAGTCATACATAGAAATTACAACATGGAAACAGACCTTTTGGCCCAACCTGTCCATGTCCGTGTTTACCCTCCATGCGAGCATATAATTCTAATCACATTTATCCACCCTGTTCCCATATCACTTCAACCATTTTTTTTTCATCCATCTATCAAATCTAGTCTTGAATGTTGGCATCATTTCTGCTTCAATTACTAACCCTGGAAGTGAATTCCACAACCTCCCAACTCTCTCTTGCTTTATGTTCTAAAGGTTTAACCTTGTATCTATGCCCCCTCGTTTTTGACCCTCAACTACTGGGAAATGTTTGCTTCTATCTACCTTGTCCCATCCTTTTGTAATTTTAAACACCTATTGTATATCGCCCCATAATCTGCATTCTAATGGAAAGAGGCCAAATTTTTCAAGTATTCCCTCATACTTGTATTTCCTCATACCAGGCAGCATCCTAGTGAATCTGTGCTGTATGCTCCCCAAAGCCTTAATATACTTCCTATAGTGTGGGGCTCAATACTGCACACACGACTCTAATTGAGGTTGCTGTGCCCAAGTTCATTTGTGCATCTATTATGTGTAATGAAATGTTCCTAACTTTGTTTATTTAAAGGGCCTAGAAAAATGACTCAGTTTTTGGTAGTTATTTAAAAAAATATTCAGTTGCTAAGTGGAGGTGTTGTTTTAAAGCTTTCTGCTATGGAGATTCCTCACCAAGGAGTTCAAGTGGAAGGAGACAGCTGCAGTCATGCCATACGCATACTAAGGTAACTTTTAAAAAAAATTCTTCTTTCAGCTTTGTGAAATAAGACATTCACCCACGTCTTATTACTTTCACCTGGGAGATGTTAGTTTGTTGCTCATTCAACAGAATAGGGAGCATTGCGCACCCTCTTCTCTCCTCGCCTTCCCGCAAAACAAATAACCTATCAAGAACTGATGAAGCGAGTTGGATTTCAATTGTTGAGGAAATTTTCATGCTTAATCGTAAACTTCAAAAATTGAGTCAACATTTGTTCACTCTGGGTCACAAATTCTGTGAACTTCAAGCAGTGGCTTCAATTGTGTTCTTACTTACAAATTTGGTTGTATTAGACAGATTTGAATTTCAGCTTTGTAGACACATGATCACGGATTTCTCAGTTGTCTGAGTCTGCACCAAGCTTCTAAGTTCTGGGCATTATTACACATCAAACTTCAACTCAAATAGTTCAGTTCTCAAAGGGTTTTTTGCAACCAGAACCAAAGGGAGAGATGGGATTAAATATTTCAATGTGCAGCAATACATCTATGAACTGTAGAGGTGAGCCAGGCATTTTGTTCTCCTAGTCAATCAATCTTTACTGGTGCATAGATATTTACTGTATAACAGATATAGTATCATAAACACAAATATTGTGGACATATCAAAATTAACATTTCCACATACTCCTTGGAAAATGTGTCTAAATGGGGTAAAGGAGCAGAGGGATCTGGGGGTACAGGTACAAGTCACTAAAAGTAGTGACTAAAAGCAGGTTAATAAGGCCATAAAAAGGCAAACAAAGCACTGGGGTTCATTTCTGCAGGGATAGAATTGAAAAGCAGAAACGTTATGTTAAACTTGTATAGAACCTTGGTTGGACCACACTTGGAGTGCTGTGAACAGTTCAGGTCTCCATATTATAAAAAGGATATAGAGGCACTGGAGAAGGTGCAAAAAAGATTTACTAGAATGATACCAGAACTGAGAAGTTATACTATGAGGAAAGATTGAACAGGCTGGGGCTCTTTTCTCTACAAAAGAGAAGACTGAGGGGTGACCTGATCGAGGTCTTTAAGATTATGAAAGGGTTTGATAGAATAGACTTAGAGAAGATGTTTCCAACTTGTGGGGGAGGCCAGAACTTAGGGCCATAAATATAAGATAGTCGCTAATAAATCCAATCGAGAATTCAGGAGAAACTTCTTTACCCAGAGAGTGGTTAGAATGTGGGACTTACTACCACAAGGAGTAGTTGAGGCGACTAGCATAGATGCATTTAAGGGGAAGCTAGATAAACCCATGAGGGAGAAAGGAGTAGAAGACTATGTTGATGGGGTTAGATGAAGAAGGGTGGGAGGAGGCTCAGGTGGAGCATAAACACTGGCATGGACCTGTTGGGCTGAATAGCCTGTTTCTGTGCTGTTAATACGACGCAATTATGCAAGATTAACCCTTGTAAAGACCGATAATTGAATTGCCACATCCCACTCTCTGCTCCTTGGTGATCAAGAAAAATTAACCATGTTGACTTACTGTCTTTTCTTTTTAGCATAACATAATAGTTTGCAAGTAGTCACGTTGTGGCTAAATTGACGCTGGAATTTGAACTCTGGGATCCAGATGGGAGTCCAGTCTTTTGCTTATGATTTTTTTAAATGATTGGCAGTGTTTAGTTAAGCAAAGAACCTTGCCCCTTCACATTGCTTTTTTGTCCCTTCATCTCCAGGTGATTAAAGGTCTTCACCTTTTAACTAAGTGGGTTTTTGTGTTTCTATAGGATTCCTCTATGTACAAGTGTCAGTGAGGAGACACAGAAGGCCTTAGACCGATCTTTGTTGGATTGTACTTTCCGATTGCAGGGAAGGAATAATCGGACCTGGGTGGCAGAACTGGTATTTGCCAATTGCCCTCTTAATAGTACTTCTGCCAAAGAGCAAGGTTAGATACTTTTAAACATCCATGTTGGCATATCTACACCACTTACAAAACTGTTCAATTTTGGATTGTTTTAATCGGAATGTTCAGAAGTTGTGTACAGGATAAGGTACACAGTGGTTCAGATTACCTCATATTCCATGACATGGAAACTATAGTGGTTTGCTTATCATCTTCAACACAAAAAGCATCACAGCTTTGCAAAGAACTGTTTTTAGTCACAATAATGTACAAGACTTATGTGGTAGTTATGTTGAAGTCATATTAGTGGAGAATTTACTGCTTTATTCATCACTGTTTTTTCTCCATTTTTTTTGGAGTACAAAATATAAAATACTGATCCGGAAAGCTTTGGTTGCCACTTAAATAAATTGCACCAAATCATAAGGCCCGAAGTGGGGCTATTTGCTGACGACTGCACAGTGTTCAGTGCCATTCGCAACTCCTCAGATAATGAAGCAGTCTTTGCCCGCATGCAACAAGACCTGGACGACATTCAGGCTTGGTCTGATAAGTGGCAGGTAACATTCACGTCACACAAGTGCCAGGCAATGACTGTCTCCAACAAGCGAGCGTCTAACCACCGCTCCTTGACATTCAACTGCATTACCAATGCCGAATCCCCCCACCATCAATATCCTGGGGGGGTCACCATTGACCAGAAACTTAATTAGACCAGCCACATAAATACTGTGGCAACAAGAGCAGGTCGGAGGCTGGGTATTCTGCGGTGAGTGTCTCACCTCCTGACTCCCCAAAGCCTTTCCACCATCTACAAGGCACAAGTCGGGAGTGTGATGGAATACTCTCCACTTGCTTGGATGAGTGCAGCTCCAACAACACTCAAGAAGCTCGACACCATCCAAGACAGTGGCCCGCTTGCTTGGCACCCCATCCACCACCTTAAATATTCACTCCTTCCACCACCGGCGTACCGTGGCTGCAGTGTGTACCATCTACAAGATGCACTGCAGCAACTCGCCAAGGCTTCTTCAGCAGCACCTCCCAAACTCGCGACCTCTACCACCTAGAAGGACAAGGGCAGCAGGCGCATGAGAACACCACCACCTCCTAGTTCCCCTTCAAGTCACACACTATCCTGACTTGGAAGTATATCGCTGTTCCTTCATCGTCACTGGGTCAAAATCCTGGAACACTCTCCCTAACGGCTCTGTGGGATTACCTTCACCACACGAACTGCAGTGGTTCAAGAAGGCGGCTCACCACTGCCTTCTCAAGGGCAATTAGGGATGGGCAATAAATGCTGGCCTTGCCAGCGACGCCCACATCCCATGAACGAGTTTAAAAAAAAAAAAAAAAATTAGTTTTGTTCATAGGTGATGCACAATATTTATTAAAAACCAAAAATGTTAATTCTTCAAAGAAATAAATTGGATTAGAATGTAAACTGCTCCATTTTACTTAGGTTGACAATCAGTCAGTCTTTTAAGACCAAATTAAGGAAGTAGAACAAAGTTTTAGTTGAGAAAATAACTTTGGGTGCATTCAAGCAAATCTGTAGCATCAGTGCAAAGTAGGGGTTTTACTGAAAATGCAACCTAAATCCAGAGTCATGCCTTGACCTGACACCAGTGAAGAGGAGTGAGGCTCTCTGGACTCCAAAAATGAGGGCCTGGACACCTGATTTACACTTCACAAATTTAGCATTGGTGCAAAGCCGAAACCACATTGCAAATTTGTAAATGCATCATTAATGGCCTGTTACAGATTTCATCTTTACATGTTTGGTGTGGAATTAGATTTTGTACAGCAAAAGATAGTAGATATGAACATCTATTTTAGCAATCCAATATTAAAAGGTTGTAACGGATGTCTCGCAGTAATCATTGTGCCAGTCTGAGGAACTGCAGCTGCTAATATGTTCAATCAAAATATGCAGTATATAAAATAAAATGTTTGTCATAGCTGACATGAATATTTGGCAGTTCTTGGTAAAATGAATTTCAATAGCTTTTGTCTGTAATGATTTAATTTTGTCTCCAGGTTCAACACGTCACGTATATCTGACTTATGAAAGCTTATTATCTGAGCCTGTTGGAGGTCGGAAGGTGGTCGAGGCATTCCTAAACGAGTGGAATAGCATAGCTAAGCTCTATGACTGTGTTCTAGATTTTGCACGTTCCTTGCCAGGTACTAATCATGATTTCAAAAAAAAAAATTCTTGTGAAATAACAGCAATAGTAAAATGAGAAATAATCTTCCTAACATTTCACCTTCTAGAAATACCATCCCACCTTAATCATTTCTCGGAGATACGTGTCTATAATTACCGTAAACTTGTCATATGCTACGGAGCCACTAAAGGCAGCTCGGTAAGCACAGTACAGTTCATTTCATTTGTCTGCTTTTGTCTTAATCCTGTAAATAAGCAGTATAATGTATCTTTGCACCTTTTTATAGCAACATATAATGTGAATATATATAGTTTACAGACTATAAGAAACAAAATAAAAACTGTTATATTTAAATAACTGCATATATAGCATAATGGTTAATTTCTTAATTTTTAAAAAAAGGTTTATTTTCATATTTCAGATAACTATCCAGTGGAATCCCACTCACCAGCGATTCCACATATCATTAGGAACGGTAGGTCCGAATTCTGGCTGTAGTAACTGCCACAACATCATACTCCATCAGCTTCAAGAAATGTTCAACAAATCACCAAACGTTGTCCAGTTACTACAGGTACTTGAATAATTTATATTTTTTTATGAAATCTTGCTAAAATGTTATGCCTCCAATTTTATAGAAGTGAGGATTTTTATTGTAGAATATATTAAACAATATAAATTGAACCATGATTATCCATAGTGGAGAGAATTAATTAGGCTACTGTAGTATTGGACTGTCTCGAGCGCTGGGAGTTGATTGCTAGTACTTGAAAACAATCCTTGCAAGTCCTAAAACTTCAATAATTATTAGGGTATGTTTTATGCTAAAGTTAGTGTACAGTCAGGACACAATAGATTTAAGTTCTAGAGTAATAGGACACAGATTTCAGTGTGATTTTTCCCAAATGGTGCGTTACTAATTCTAGTAGGGAAGGGCCTGAAAATTTCCATGGAGGCAGAGTGACTTTTCCACACCTCTCACTTGCCACTTAGACCCATTGGCAGAAGCTTGAGAATAGTTGGCCTGCTTGTCCCTCTGCTGCTGGGATAGTGTGCAGCAAGAGGGAAAGAGAAACATTAACATTTTTGTGCAACTTTGTAACTGTGTTGCACTTTCTAGAGGATTATACAGGAAACTTTGGTTTATCCAGAGGTTAACTGTCTGGAATGCTCGAGCCACCGGCAAAAATCAGGAGCCGTTTCGTTAGGTTTTTTTTCTTTTCGTTGCTTTTTTTTCACCAGTCAGGCTCTGCAAGGTCTCGCTGAAGCTGTTGCTAAGCTACAGAGACACTTGCAAGGTACAGCCGACTGTTTAGAAGCTGTAAGCAACAGGGTTTGTTGCCAGATACGGAGCTCAAAATCTCCGTATGTTTCAACATTAGCGCTGGTTTGTCTGGCAGTTTTGATGGGACGGCAACAGCTCGGTCCCGTTGGTGTCGGATAGCACAAAGTTTCCTGTAATTGAATTGCCAGTTTCAATTGAGTTTTCCACAGACTTCCCTCCAAAGAGTGACTTTTTCGAGGTGTAAAGTCACTCTATCCTTAATTATGAACTCTAGTAATTTCCCAACAACGGATGTTAGGCTAACTGGTCTATAATTCCCTGGTTTCCCTCTCTCATCTTTCTTAAATAGCAGAGTGACGTGTAATTTTCCAATCTAAATGAATGGTTCCTGAATCGAGAGAATTCTGGAAGATTATAGTTAGGGCATGTTATAAATCTCATCATTCATCAAGAAACTACTCCTGAAATAACACTGGACGGCCAGCTGGTGGCGATGTCCAAGGAGTATAAATACTCTGGCATCGGCCCCAGCTTGCCAGGGACATTTTGTAAGACAAGGTACTAGTGAAGTACAACTAGACCTCCATGTTCTGAAACAAGTTGATTAAAGTCTTGCTTTATGCTCAAACCAAGTGCGTAGTGAGTTTTATTACGTCAATTTAATCAACTTGATATCGACTCCACGCTTTGGGTGATTCGGGAACAGCCAGCTACGACTCGAACCGTAGAAGGGAACTCAGACAAGTAATCGATCCATCGTGGAGAAAGTACTCAGACCCGCCCATCTTGACCTGGACCCGAATTCACTTACAGCCGCTAAGGTATGGAAACACTGGTATCGTACCTTTAGCAACTTCCTTGAGGAGTGTGGTGAGAATGTTCCTAACAAGTTACGAATGCTTGCTAATTATGTATCCCCTCATGTGTTTGATTATATCGAAGACTGTGTAGACTATGACGCCGCTATCCATATACTACAGCAGATACATGTCAAGTCCCCAAATGAAATTTTTGCTCGGCATCTACTGGCCACAACTCGACAACAACCCGGGGAATCACTTGACGAATTCCTTCAGAAACTTTGCAGGCTCAGCAAGGATTGTAATCTTAAAGCTGTTACAGCTGAGCAGTACCAGGAGGAGTTAATTCGTGATTCCTTTATTAATGGGATTGCGCCTCCCTTCATACGTCAGCGTCTGTTGGAGAATAAAACCCTCAAGTTACAGGCTGCCTATGACCAGGCATGTTCTCTGGACTTAGCAAAGAGGAATGCAGACACCTATCTTTCACCACGTGCACGGGCTGCTGCTATCACTTTTAGTGACTCTTTCAATAGGCCTCGGGCGGAAGCCCTCACGGTTGACGACTCCAACCCTGCTGATGACAACCCTACCCTAGAAACCTGCACTGATGACGACCCCGCCCTAGCGGCATCTTGGCAATCTGGAAGGAAGTGTTTCTTCTGTGGAGGTGCGTTCCATTATAGGAAATTTTGTCCTGCTCGCAACGCGACCTGCAATCATTGCAGCAAGAAAGGTCACTTTTCTAAGGTATGCCAGTCAAGAGCCGCTGTTAGTTTTGCAGCTGCTATCTATAAAACAGCTCCTCGCCCAAGAGTCACTACTAAGGTTACAGCTGTCAAGGGTAAAACTGCCCCTCCTCCCATCACAGCTGTTTTTCCCCAAAGTCTGTCCCATGCAGCCATGACGGTTTCGGTAAATGGACACATTTTGAGTGCACTAATCGACTCATGCAGCTCTGACAGCTTCATTAGTGAGCGGGCTGTCAGTAAGTTAAAACTGCGTATTTACCCCTCGGACAGGGAAATTGCAATGGCTTTGACGACACTGACCACCAATTCTTCCGGCTTTTGTCTTCTCGACCTTATTCTCAATGGCCGCACTTATTTCTCCACCCGGCTCGGGGTGCTCAAGAACCTATGCAGTGATGTGCTCCTGGGACAGGATTTCCAGAAACAACACAAAAGACTCACTTTCGAGTTTGGAGGGTCAAAGCCGGAGCTTACTATTTCCAAAGTACCATTTTGTGCGCTTTCGGCGGCTTCGCTTGACGAGCCCTCCTTGTTTGCCAATCTTTCCTCCCGATGTAAGCCCATAGTCAATAAATCACGACGTTTCAGCCAAGATGATCGATCCTTTATCGAGACAGAAATCTCTCGCCTTCTAGCTGACGGTATCATTGAGCCATGTTCATCTTCCTGGCGGGCTCAAGTCGTTGTTGTTCAAAATCCTCTGAAGCAACACAAGAAACGTCTTTGCATCGATTACTTGCAAACTATTAACCAGTATACCGACCCGGATGCCTACCCACTACCATGCCTCGATGACATGGTCAATAACCTTGCCAACTACAAGGTATTTTCAACTTTTGATTTAAAGAGCGCATATCATCAAGTGCCGTTAAAGGACTCTGACGAGAAGTATACGGCCTTTGAGGCCAGTGGTCGGCTTTATCAGTTTTGTCGCCTTCCATTTCGGGGCACCAATGGGGTGGCCGTTTTTCAACGGGCAATGGATAGCCTAGTCAAGCAGGAGAACTTAACGGACACTTTTCCATATCTGGATAATATCACCATTGCTGGTCATGACCAGAAGGAGCATGATGCCAACCACCACAAATTTTTTGACGTTCTCCGTCGTCGCAAATTAACCTTAAATGAGTCCAAATCTGTGAAATCAGTACCATCAATCAACATCCTTGGCTACTGGGTGGGCAATGGTGTCATCAAACCAGATCCGGAGCGACTTCGTCCGCTTCAGGAGCTCCCTCCCCCTACGAATCTCGGCTCTCTTCGTCAGGCACTCGGCATGTTCGCCTATTATGCGAAATGGATACCCCACTTCTCCGACAAGATCCAGCCCCTGCTTCACGCAAAGTCATTTCCATTGGAGGCAACAGCTATTTCAGCTTTCAACCTCCTCAAGCGACAACTGGAAAAAGCCACGCTTTGTTCCATTGATGAAAATCTTCCTTTCGTGGTCGAGTGCGATGCATCGGATGTGGCGATCTCTGCTACCTTGAATCAAGGTGGTTGACCCATGGCATTTCTGTCCAGAACTTTGCAGGGTAGCGAGCTCCATTATCCTCCTGTCGAGAAGGAGGCTACGGCCATCATCGAAGCGGTACGTAAATGGAGTCATTTTCTCGCTCGTCGCCATTTCACACTTATAACTGATCAGCGCTCTGTGGCCTTTATGCTGGATAACCGGAAACGCACTAAGATCAAGAATAACAAAATACAACTCTGGAGGGTGGAATTGGCTGCCTTTGGATACACCATACATTATCGACCCGGCAAATAGAATGTGGCCCCGGATACCCTCACACGGGCATTCTGCTCTTCTATGTCAACTTCGACTCTGGCGGATCTTCATACTGACTTATGCCATCCTGGCGTTACCCGTATGTTGCACTTTGTGCGATCTAAAAATCTCCCATTTTCTACGGAAGATGTGAAAAGAACATGCTCCTCCTGTAGAATTTGTGCGGAATTAAAACCGCAGTTCTTCCGTCCATCGGATGGCTCGCTCATACACGCTATGCGGCCTATGCAGTGACTCAGCATTGACTTTAAAGGGCCATTGCCCTCCTCAACACGAAACACCTACTTGCTACTACTTCTTATCGTATACACAGCCCAGCCAGAACTGGACACATTTTTGCGCCTTGTTGTTGAATTCGGCAAGATCTGCAACAGTGCAGGGTTCCTCTAACGATGGGCATTGCAGGAGATGTTGCATAGTCTGTGCCTCAGTTCCACATTCACAAGTTGTCGGGCTGGTTGAATATCCCCATTTGCTTAGTGACACCTTTGAGCAACCTACACCGGTCCTAAGTCTGTTAAGGCACTTCCAGGTTGCCCAGTTGCAATTAGCTCCTGGGGGAAGGCTTTCATCAGGTAAAATTTCCATTGCTGGGGGTTGTTCAAGTTGTTCCTACTTACTGACTATGGTGGACAAATATTCACGCTTTCCCCTGTCCCAATATGCTTATTTCCATAGTGATCAAATGCCTTGATCAAGTCTTTTCCCTTTGCGGTACGGCCAATTTCATCCACTCTGATCGGCGTCCCTCCTTCATGTCAAGTGAACTCAAAAGTTATCTCTCCCAACGGGGAATCGCCACAAGTAAAACGACACTGTACCATCCCATCGGTAACAGACAGGTTGAGAGATACAACGCTATCATTTGGAACGCTGTTCGTCTTGCGCTGAGGTCACGCAACCTACCAGACCAGCAGTGGGAAACTATGCCCCCTGACGTGTTGCATTCCATCAGGTCCCTCCTTTCTACATCTACCAATGTCACACCTCACGAGCGGTTCTTCAGCTTCCAGCGTTGCTCCACCCATGGGACGTCTCTACCGTCATGGTTGGCAGCTCCCGGCCCAGTGCTGCTCCGAAGATTCGTCCGATCATCTAAAACCGATCCTCTCGTCGACGAGGTAGAACTCACGGACGTCAACCCCACGTACGCGCACGTGCGGTACCCTGGTGGCCAGGAGTCCACCGTTTCGCTCCGGGACCTGGCTCCCTGTCCAGCCGGTTCCACGGACTCAACCGATAGAGGGACCCACGGGGATGATGCCGACACTCTGCGCTCCCCCGAAGATGACGCCCTACCTGGGGCATCGAGAGATCTGCCAGCTGCCCCACCGGATCCACTCTGGGAGCCGAGCGCTCCCCGTGGGATGGCCACCCGAAGCCAGGACGCCGGTCAATCCCCGGCTATCCAACAGGATGAAGCCAGTTCTGCGCCTGTGAGGACCCGCATCCGGAGTCACGATCTCCCCAGCCTCCCTCGGGTCGATCAGAGCAACGCGGGCCCTGTCGATCCACCGATACGGATCAAGCGGTCCGGGGAGATGTGCCTTCTGGCCATAAACAAAAATCTAAAAGACTGCGGGTATTCGTGGTCCGCCTGATCTGCTAAGAGGAAGTCTGATGACTTCCAAATCTTTTAGGCAGGACGAATGTTATAAACCTCATCATTCATCAAGAAACTACTCGTGAAATAACGCTGGACGGCCAGCTGGTGGCGCTATCGAAGGCGTATAAATACTCTGGTGTCGGCCCCAGCTTTTCAGGGACATTTTGTAAGACAAGGTACTAGTGAAGTACAACTAGACCTCCATGTTCTGAAACAAGTTGATTAAAGCCTTGCTTTATGCTCAAACCAAGTGCGTAGTGAGTTTTATTACGTCCGGGCATCTGTAATGTTTTCACCTACTTCCTTTTAAGTAGGTGAGAACATTGTAGATGGAAACCATCTGGTCCTAGGGATTTGTCATTCTAGTGCCATTATTTTCTTCATTACTGTTATTTTGCTTACTTACGCTAATTTTGGTGAGTCCCCATCCCTGATTCAATATTCGTTTCCTGGGGATGTCTGGCATCGACTAAATAGCGATATAAAGTAATTATTCAACATGTCTGCCATTTCCTTATTTTTATTTACAATATCACCGTTATTAGTTTTCAAGGGACCCACATTGCTCCTGACCACCCTCTTTCCTAATATAATTGTAAAAAAAATTTGTGTTGATTTTGATATCCCTTGCAAGTTTCTTTTAATAAACTCTTTTTGTAGCTATTACTATTTGTTTTGTCACCTTTTTGTTCTTTGTATCTCTCCCAGTTGCCAGGATCTGCTATTTATTTGCATTTTTGTATGCTTTTCCTTTTAGTTTTATGTGGTCCCTTACCTCTTGTCATCCGTGGCTGTTTTGTTTCGGCAAGTAGAGCTCTTGCTCCTTAAGTGTTTTCAGAACCACACCATTTTACATAGTTAGAACCATGGACATTTGCCAAACTATGCAGTTAATTGATTTGTTTTATTTAACCAAACTTTAACTGAATCCATTCGTAAACAATGTTTAACTAACTGGGAAATAGATTGCATTATTTTTTTTTTTTCTTTTTAAGCATTTTGTGATTCTGCAAGCATAGTCAAAATTTATTTTACTTATGCTATTGCTGCATTATGGGCCAATACACACATGGCTTCCCTTGACACTATCCACAAGACAGCTGTGTGGAGTAATTTCAGGGATTTCACACAGTATTACAGTATTGTCTTAAATTGAAGACTCAACCCAAAAGGACTTTGCAGAAAAGTGCGAAGTGATACATTTTGGTAGGAAGAACGAGGAGAGGCAAAATAAACGTAAGGGTAGAATCCTAAAGGGGGTGCATGAACAGAGAGACCTGGGGGTATATGTGCACAAATCATTGAAGGTGGCAGGGCAGGCTGAGAAAACGATTAAAAAAGCATACGGGATTTTGGGCTTCATAAATAGAGGCATTGGGCTGGATTTTGTGAATGGGGGAAGAGTTGGAGGCGGTACAGCTGCTTGTCGTGTCAATGCCCCGCCTCCATCCTTGCCTGACCAACCAGAGGGACTTCCCCTGATCGAGCTTGTTAAGCCCGCCCTGCGGGCTCAGCGGGCCAATTAGGGAGGAAGTCACTGACCAATCACGTCAACGTCAGACGTGCTATCTGTCAAGACTACTTCAAAGAAGAAATGCCAGCGTTTGGCAGCTCTGTGAAGCTGTCAAACACTGACATTCTCTTTAGTTTGATGAGGCCTTGTGTTGAGGACTCATCAAACCTTTCAAATTTGTAAATTTCACATGGCTATTGGAACAGAGGTTCCAACAGCCATTCTGTGAAATTGACGAGCAGGATGTTGGCTATCCCGATCCACCGCGGCTAAAGGCTGTATGAAGAAAACAAGGTAAGTGAACACTTTTTAAAACTTATCACCTTGCATACTTACCACTCCACACTTGCACCCATCACTCACCTCTACACCTTACTTCCAGGTGCCTCCAACCACCGCAGACCTCCTCCATGTCTCCTCCAACCCGGCGGGGTTCTCCGAGGCCGGGCAGCCTTCACCTGTGAAGGTAAAATGGCACACTTCCTTTTTTCTGCCTGTTAACAGGCAGTTAAAAGGATTAAATGCCTTTCCCGCCTCCAGGAGATGGGACCCGAAGCTGCACATCTTCCCACCTCCTGGCAAAAGGGCACAGAGGTGGGATGGGGGCAGCTTTGCCATCCGCCCCCACTTTCTCCAAGTTTACCGGCTATCCCGCCTCCTCAGGGCTTGGAAAATCCAGCCCATAGAGTACAAAAGCAAGGAAGTTATGATGCACCTTTATAAAACACTGGTTCGGCCTCAACTGGAGTATTGTGTCCAATTCTGGGCACTGCACTTTAGGAAGGATGTGAAGGCCTTGGAGAGGGTGCAGAAAAGATTTACGAGAATGTTTCCAGGGATGAGGGACTTCAGTTACGTGGATAGGCTGGAGAAGCTGGCGTCGTTCTCCTTGGAGCAGAGAAGGTTGAGAGGAGATTTGGTAGAGGTGTTCAAAATCATGAGGGGTCTAGACAGAGCAGATAGAGAGAAACTGTTCCCATTGGCGGAAGGATCGCGAACCAGAGGACACAGATTTAAGGTGATTGGCAGAAGAACCAAAGGCGACATGAGGAATAACTCTTTTACGCAGCGAGTGGTTAGGATCTGGAATGCACTGCCTGAAAGGGTGGTGGAGGTAGACTCAATCGTAGCTTTCAAAAGGGAATTGGATAAGTACCTGAAGGAAAAAAAATTGCAGGGCTACGGAGAAAGGGTGGGGAAGTGGGATTAGCTGAAGTGCTCTTGCAGAGAGCCGGCACGGGCTCGAATGGTTACAGCACAGAAGGAGGCCATTCTATGGTGATGAGTTGCTCCAACTTGGTTTCCACCTCACGTTTTCTGTACCACTTTGGCTTAATGCACTTGTGCGTGTAAATTGAACGATCAAAGGATAATATTTACCTACATTTAATAAGTTCTTCCTTAACTTTTAAATACAGTTTAATCTCCAAATCCACTTCCCTTTCTGCCCATTTTTCCGGTCTGGTTCACTTGGAGCTTTTCAGTTTTGAGTGTTCTGCATTCTTGTATCAACCCTCTTTGCTGTTTCCTTTCAAATGAACTAAGGCAAACTTCGAGAATGAGGCCGTTTATACAACCAGGGTAGGGAAGATTGCACGGAAGATTGCACTATCAGCATGGTTCCAAACTCTCTAAGGGACAGTATACAGTGAATTTTCCCTGTTCATATACATGTGGAACTTGAGCTACAGTGAATGAGTAAGGTGATGAGGTGCTCTTATCTTGCTTCCAGCTCCAGTCTATGCCTGATGATTAATCTAATACTTGTTTACTAGATCCCTGAGAGAATTAGCTGGCATACTTGAAGTTTGCTTTATATAATGGTTTATCTAGTCCTGTATTAAAAACAAAATCATATAACAAGTAATTCTACATGGGGGAAAAGGAGCCACAGAATAAACAGCACAGCTTTATACCATGTTCAGTAATAATTGAACCAGAATAATCAAGTCATGATCTTGATGAATATGTGGGCAAGTTTATTTGTGGTATATATGTCCTACATCACATGTGGCTACATTTAGACAACGTAACAGTTGAGGTGCAAAATACAAGCTTTATTTACAAATCTATATTTTTTTGTTCGTACATGTGGCAGTATGAAATGTGTATACAGGAAACTTTGGTTTATACAGAGGTTGTATGTCCGGAATACTCGATCTAACGGCAAAAATCAGGAGCTGTTTTCTATAAGTTTTTTTTAGTTCTTGTTCTTTTTTTTTCCCAGTCAGGCACTGCAAGGTCTGTAGCTATAGCAACAGCTTCAGCTAGAGACGCTTGCAGCTGCAGCCGACTCTTTAGAAGCTGTTGCTAAGCAACAGTGTTTGTTGTCAGATACGGAGATGAAAACCTCCGTATGCTTCAACATTAACTTTGTATGTCCAGCAGTTTTGATAGATCGGCAACACGTCAGTGCCGGATATCACACAGTTTCCTGTAATACATTCTTCTGCCTATTTCCCCCTCCTCTTCCTTTTCTGAAGGTTTTATCTCCTGCTGGGGTATCATACTGTCATGCCAGTTGTCTTCCAGTACCTTCCCCAAGTGGCCTTTCTTCATGTGACCTTGGACTGTAATGCTAACGGTCAGTGCTGCCATGTCACAGCTGAGCTCAGTCCTGCCCACACCCATTGTACACAAATGCACACTTCGGTAGAATTTGCAAAATGGCGATCAGTAGTGGGAACCCTTGCTGATTCATTTTTTTCCTCCACATTCCTTAACCTAAGATAGCTGGGCCAATTGTGGTGTCACCACCACGGAGTTCAGCTAACTTGGCTCAGACAGTGAATTGACTCTGGGACCTTCCCAGTCTGTATAGCTCAGTGACTTGCTGAGCTGTAGGTAGAATATAAAATGCAGGTGTGTGTTATGTTTGTGTATGCAAGTTAACTGTTCAAATTCTGTTTTTATTCTACATGTTAAAAGCAATCTTGTATATTTTTCCGTAGATATTGTATGACACACAAGCACCACTCAATGCCATTAATAAACTCCCAACAGTGCCAATGTTGGGCCTTACACATCGAACGAATACAGCCTATCAGTGTTTTTCAATACTACCCCAGTCACCCACACACATCAGACTTGCTTTCCGTAACATGTACTGCATTGACATATACTGTCGAAGCCGAGGTGTTGTGGCTATTCGTGATGGTGCCTACAGTCTTTTTGACAACAGTAAGATCGTAGAGGGATTCCATCCGGCTCCAGGCTTAAAGGTCTGTAATTGATTAGATTGCTAAATAGAACTAAATGGCAGTAATTTTTAGAAGCATTTCATTGGGTTATATAATACCTTCTTAATTTCCATTAATGTCATTTTGTGATGCTGTGTTCCTGTCTATATCGTGCAACAGAATTTGAGGTAGAATTTCCCAGCAACATGAATAAATGATTGCATGAATTACAGTGTACATTAAAATAATCCAAACAGATAAATCCAATGTATTTTTGTCATAATGCAGCTTTTGCTGCATTCTGACTTGTTCGATTGTGTCCCAAGTGGTTAGCATTTGCAGAGTGCGGTGGTATTGGGGCTAAGAAATATTTCATTTAGAGTGGAAAGTGATTCTAGGGTAAGTGCTTTTTATTTAAAGTACCTGTCCATTGTATGCTCAAAAATGGCATACTTATAGAAATCTTTATTGACTTTTTAATTGAGGTTGGACCCAAAGAAACTACTACTGCAGAGTAACCAGCTGATGGTGATTTTTCAGGATTCTGCAGCTTTGGATGAACTTTGACTGCCATATCAAAGTTGTGGCCCCCACTGTTTCTAATAGAGTTGCACACCTGTTCCTCATCAGTGACGTTGTAGACCGACATGGCAGTAAGAAGACATGACCTAGAGTGCCGCCCAATGAGTAATAAATTCGATGTTTGGAAAAAAAAATCAAGTCAAATGAAATTTCAATAAGTATGTCTTTTGTAGTGTAAAATGGGAGAGTTCTTTAGAATTGAAAAGCACTCTCTCCAGACATACCTTCCTCATTAATCATCCAGTTACTGTGGGCGAGTGATACTAGGTAACATTGTTCCTGACCTTCAGTTACAGAATGGCATTGACCGAGGCCTTGAAGCAGATCTTCTGCAGGCTATCTTTGTCAGGGAGGGGTGGGATTGGAAAAGAAAACTCAGTTTCACTGACACATAAAGGTCAGTTATGATGCCACAAGCTGCTCTAATATTGGAAAAGTTAAAGCAACATCCTATGCTTGGAGTGGAGTAATATCCTAAGGAATTCATGATAAAAATAAATTGTGTGTACTACATCCAATCTTTTATAATAAGACTACCAAGTTAATTTGAATTGTTTTTATTACATGCTCTTTATGAAAAGTAAGCTCTGAAATTGGGGTGAAGTTGACCACAAAAAGACCGTTTGTTGGGTTTATGGTGGGGCAGGGTGGCGAGCAAAACTATTATGCCACATGTATGGTCTGGGAACTGTGGATATTTTATTAACGAATTTTGATGTAATCCAGATACAAATGTATTCAAAAAAATTATATCTTAAATATGGCACCAATACAATATGTCAGCAATGAGAGATGATAAATAACTCATGAAGTTGACATAACTCAGTCATGACTTTATTTCTTGTGCATTTGCTTGAAAATATTTATTAGAACTTAGTGTCATCTGCTGTGTTGTGGAATACTATGCAAAGGAATTGATTGGTTAAATTTTGATTACTTTCCAGACTTTCTTGAACATGTTTGTAGACAGCACCCAGGACGCACGTAGACGGTCAGTGAATGAAGATGATAACCCACCATCTCCTATTGGTGGAGACATGATAGAATCATTAATGTCTCAAATTCAGTCACAGCCACAACAGGTATTAGTGCCTTTTGAATCATGGAATTATTTACATGGTTTTAAATACCCTTTTGAAGTTTATTTATGAGAGATTTATGATAAATCACTCCTGAAGTTGACGTAACTAAGTCATTTTTTTTGCTTGTGCATTAGCTTGAAGCTGTTTATTGTAACTCAAGTTTTGGTTACTTTCCAGGCTTTCTTGTGTTGGCTTCTGATTCATGAATGAGGGTGGCTTGGGGTAATGCCCCTCGCATGGGTTAAATTCTGACCCAGAGATCATGAACTTCATATTGTAACACCAATGGATCTATTTGGCATCTACTATTTACCTCTCAATATTCTTCACTCTCTTGGAGCCTCTGATTTTTTCCTAGACTACAGTTTCACTGATTCTAGCAGTCCTCTGTTACCTGGCCTGAGTGACTGGTTGCCAATCAAGAATGAGCAGCCTAACTGATTTTTACTTTCTCTCCCCCTCCCTGGCCTGAGGATAGTGCAGCCAATTGTAGCACCACAATTGCTTTCCCACAGTGATCAACTATCTAAGCACAAACCAGGAATTCAACCTGAGATCTTCTAGTCTCAGTGCTACATCAGATGTGTCCTTGGGAAAACTGTGTGCCATCTATTTAAGATTTTTCCAAGTTCAGCATGGGCAGGCTACCTACTCCCAGGATTCCCCCAGTGCTGCTCTTGAGATAGGCACTTGGAGATGTATTGGAACCTTTTAAAGGCTTCTGGATAGAGCCGTTGAAGGCAAGTCACACTTAAAGGTAAACCAAGTGTCCGCTTGACCCAGTGTTTTTGCCTCTGAATCAAAATGTCGTAGGCTCGCACCCCACTTTGGGACTTGAGCATAATCTTGGCTGACACGTAGTGCATTTCTGAGGGAGTGCTGCATTGTTGGAAGTGTTGTCTTTTGGATAAGATATTAAACTGAGGCCCCATGTGCCTATTCAGGTGGATGTAAAAGATTCCATGGCACTATTCAAAAAAGAGCAGGAAAGTTCTTCCAGTGTCCTGGTAAGCATTTATCTCTCGTCCACTAAAACCAATTGCCTGGTCATTTATCTAATTTGCTGCGTGCAAATTGACTGCCCCATTTGCCTACAGAACATTAACTACAGTTCAAAAGTAACTCCTTTACTGTGAAGTGCTTTCGGATGTCCTGGCACTATGTAAATGCTTTCTTTCATTCACACTTGAGCATGAGAAAGCCGAGTGGATGTACTTAAGGAGATTCCCTTGGAGGATACCTACTTCCTGATATTGACGTCAGTCTGTTCAGTTTGTTTCCAGACCAATCACAAGTGGGCTTTAAAAGTGTTGAAACTTCCTTGTAATACTTGGAAGAGGATGGGGAAGGAAAGGTATCCCTTGATTGACCTGATCAAAGCACATGCTCTTAATAAGTTATTTGCCGTTATTGTTCCATGCATCAGCTACAGCTAAGAGCGCTATTGGGCAGTCAGTACTGCAGAGAAATCATCGTGTATGAAGTTCATGTGGGTTTGAAGCTGTTTTTATCTTGGGCAGAAATGGTAATTTCCTATTTTTTCTTGAAACCATATGCAACTCTGTTTCTCTCAGCCTTTTGCCAAATCTGGTGCAACAGTAACGTACCCGCTGACATCACCGCCTACATCCTATCACAATACGGTAACTCCATCACCACAAATGATGCCTACGCAATCACCTGGTAAGTGATGAGTATTTTTTATAAATGTTTTAATCCTAAACACCAAAGCTTATGAATACAGGGTACTCGAACTGTGAAACATTTAGTTCTGTACCAACTTAAGTCACCACCTTCGGGGGAGCTGGGGAAAAAAAGTAATGGCCTGGATTTTGTGGTCAACGGCGAACGAACGGCACTTGCCATTCATTAAGCTTACAGCTGCCCACAGACTTTTCATGGGCTTTTTAGCGCCAACTTATGGTCATCGTCAGTCTGATACAGTGCAGCGTCCTCTACAGGGGATCTGGGACCTGTGTGAACAGGGCAGGCATCAGATTGAAGAATCCTTACTGAGGCACGCAGTCATTTAAAAAAATTCATTTATGGGATGTGCACGTCAGGAGCAGCACCAGGCATACCTAAAAATGAGGTGCCAATCTGGGGAAGCTGCAACACAGGACTACATGCATGCTAAACAGCAGAAGCAGCATGTTATAGACCGGGCTAAGCGATTCCGCAATCAATGGATCAGATCAAAGATCTGCACTCCTGCCACATCCAGACATGAATGGTGGTGGACCATTAAACAACTAACGGGAGGAGGAGGCTCCATGATTATCCCCATCCTCGATGATGATGGAGCCCAGCACGTGAGTGCAAAAGACAAGGCTGAAGCATTTACAACCATCTTCAGCCAGAAGTGGCGAGTGGATGATCCATATTGACCTCCTCCTGAGGTCCCCACCATCACAGAAGCCAGTCTTCAGCCAATTCGATTAACTCTACGTGAGATCAAGAAACAGCTGAATGCACTTTATACAGCAAAGGCTATGGGCCCCGACAATATCCCAGCTGTCGTGCTGAAGACTTGTACTCCTGAACTAGCTGCACCCCTCACCAAGCTGTTCCAGTACAGCTACAACACTGGCACCTATCTGACAATATGGAAAACTGCCCAGGTATGTCTTGTCCACAAAAAGCAGGACAAATCCAATCCGTTCAATTACCGCCCCGTCAATCTCCTCTCAATCATCAGTAAAGTAATGGAAGGTGTCGTCGACAGTGCTATCAAGCGGCACTGACTCACCAATAACCTGCTCACCAATGTTCAGTTTGGGTTCCGCCAGGACCACTTGGCTCCAGACCTCATTACAGCCTTGGTCCAAACATGGACCAAAGAGCTGAATTCCAGAGGTGAGGTGAGAGTGACTGCCCTTGACATCAAGGCAGCATTTGACTGAGTGTGGCAACAAGAAGCTCCAGTAAAACTGAAGTCAATGGGAATTGGGGGAAACTCTCCGCTGGCTGGAGTCATAACTAGCGCAAAGGAAGATGTTTATGGTTGTTGGAGGTCAATCGTTACAGCACTAGGACGTCGCTTCAGGGGTTCCTCAGGGCAGTGTCCTGGTCCCTACCATCTTCAGCTGCTTCATCAACGGCCTTCCCTGAATAAGGTCAGAAGTGGAAAAGTTTGCTGATGACTGCACCGTGTTCAGTGCCATTCGCAACACCTCAGATAATGAAGCAGTCCATGCCCGCATGCAGCAAGACCTGGACAACATTCAGGCTTGGGCTGAGTGGCAAGTAACATTTGCGCCACACAAGGGCCAGGCAATGACTATCTCCAGCAAGCGAGAGTCTAACCACCGCCCCTTGACCTTCAACGGCATTACCATCACCGAATCCCCTCACCATCAACATCCTGGGGGTCACCATTGACCAGAAACTTAACTGGACCAGCCACATAAATACTGTGGCAACAAGAGCAGGTCAGAGACTTGGTATTCTATGGTGAGTGTCTCACCTCCTGACTTTCCAAAGCCTTTCCACCATCTACAAGGCACAAGTCAAGAGTGTGATGGAATACTCTCCACTGGCCTGGATGAGTGCAGCTCCAACAACACTCTGGAAACTCGACACCATCCAGGACAAAGCAGCCCGCTTGATTGGCACCCCATCCACCACCTTAAACATTCATTCCCTGCACCAGCGGCGTACCGTGGCTGCAGTGTGTACCATCTACAAGATGCACTACAGCAACATGCCAAGGCTTCTTTGGCAGCACCTCCCAAACCCGCGACCTCTACCACCTAGAAGGGCAAAGACAGCAGGGGCATGGGAACAACACCACCACCTCCAAGTTCCCCTTCAAGTCACACACCATCCTGACTTGGAAGTATATCGCCATTTCTTCATGATTGCTGGGTCAAAATCCTGGAACTCCCTCCGTAACAGCACTGTGGGAGTACCTTCACCACACGGACTGCAGCGGTTCAAGAAGGTGGCTCACCACCACCTTCTCAAGGGCAATTAGGGATGGCAATAAATACTGGCCTTGCCAGCGACGCCCACATCCCATGAACAAATTTTTAAAAATCAATAATGATTATCAACTTGGTGTGTCGGCAGTCATAAGTATGAAATCGTCATCCTAATACATAGAACCACTGCCTCTTGTAGTCCTTGGAGCTGATTTTTACAAAAAATCTATCATTTTTCTGACTGAAATGAATCGAGGTTGGTATTTGAAACTGAAAGCAAATTAAGCATAATTGGTGGACTGTATTCTGTTCTGATTCTGTTACTATAACTTTACATTTTGATTTATGGTCATCTATTGATCGCCTTCCTCAAATACCTATTCCATAAACATTTGTAAACTTCTAGGTAGTTTTTTAAGCACACGTCGTAATGTGTTTTTTTTAAAACGAGAGTTTCTCCCCTTTAGTTTAATGTGTTGCATTTTATTTTGTTTGGGATTTTGAAGTTTTCTTTTTTTTAAAATTGCACATATAAAATTTTCAGCACTCTTTAAGTAACTGGAAATGGTGTAACCATAGTGTTTATTTAGCACATAAATGTCCCCTTAGTCACCTAAAGATAAAATGTTAAATTGTCAGCAGTGCACGAAATTCAACTAATTCTACTTTGTACAGGGAATTTACATCCAGCAAATTCCCCAAGTGGTGCCATACGAGCGCCCTCACCTGCATCATTTGTACCCTCTCCGTCTCCATCTTCCCTTGGAATTTCAATGGGACAGACACCAAACTTTGCAAGTCCACATGGTGAGTTCTTTTCTTCTTTGACTAAAATTAATTACTGCATGTTTTACCCATTTGAGGATTGTTGCCTCGATGCATCTTTCTTCATGAGTAGCATTGTTGTGTCTGTGTGTTGATAGAGACACTGAAGACAGGAGTTGGTTTCATAGGTGTTTACTAAACAAAGTCTGGAGGGGAACTAACTGATACAACACAATATACAGGCTTATATAGCCCGAGTGGCCATTACCGGCATTACAGTACACATGGGGCTCTTAAAGGCACATACACTACAATTCCTCCCTTTAGCCAACCAGTACATAATATTTTAAGTAATTATTAATTACATGTTACAAGAAAAATAATCTACACATTGCTGCAGTTAATTAATTATAAGTCAGTCTCTCTGGAGGCTTCCTGACTCGGTCCGGATAACGCCTCGGTGGTGTAGTAGTTTCTGGTGGTGTAGTAGGTTCTTTTGGCAAGGCTGATTCGGCTTGAATGCCAGTGTCGGGTTCATCGGGTTCCAGTATCACCGGATCGGAGGTAGATATGGGTATCTCTACTTCATCGTTAGGCGTATAGAGTTGTGGTGTAGGTTGTCCCTTTTCGGATGACTCTATGATTTGGTCAGCATGGCGCCTTTATTATGCTTTCTCCGATGTCCACGGTATACATCAGCGGTCCTAGTCGTGTGCAGATAGTTCCAGGCTGCCATTTCTCGGTACGGTAGTCCCGGGCCAAAACTTGTTGACCTATCTGGAAGGTTCTAGTTGGCCTTTCATTCATGCCTTGAAATTGCCGGTTCTCCATGTCCCTTCTGATGTTGGGCTTGATCAAATCCAGCCGGCATCTTAGGCTTCTATTGAAGAACATCATGGCGGGAGTTTGGTTTGTAACCATATGTGTTGCATTCCTGTATGCGAACAAGAAGTTATCCACCTTGTGCTGAAGTTTTATGTCTTCATTACCCATGGCCTTTATGGCCTTCTTGAAGGTCTGGACAAACCTTTCAGCCAATCCATTGGTGGTGGGATGGTATGGGGCGGACGTGTAGTGCTTAACCCCATTGTTTTTTTAAGAACTTCCTGAATTCTTCGGACACAGATTGCGGTCCATTATCAGAACAGATCTGTTCCGGCAGCCCATCCTCGTCGCCACTGTTGTGTCTGTGTGTTGATAGAGACACTGAAGACAGGAGTTGGTTTCATAGGTGTTTACTAAACAAAGTCTGGAGGGGAACTAACTGATACAACACAATATACAGGCTTATATAGCCTGAGTGGCCATTACCGGCATTACAGTACACATGGGGCTCTTAAAGGCACATACACTACAGCATGAGTAGCAGATGGCCTTGAATCCTTTGCAAGGTAGCATAGTGCTGTAGATCAATCTATAGCTTATTAAAAATCTCGTATTTGGCAAGCACTTCCTGTTAAGACTTTTGATCATGCTTTTGTGTCAACTTTCCCCTTTTTAAATTGGTATATCAAAATTTGCCGTTCAGTTTTGCTGTGCCAACTTTTGCTGTTGTGATTTGTTGATGAACCAATCGAATCACTAAAAATGTTTTTTCAAAAAAAACTTTGTCTACCATTTTTTTTCTTCAGTCCTACTGTCCAAAATAAGTGAAACAAAATAAAATTTAAAACAATTAAAATTACATTTTTCACAATGACATCATTACATTCATCCATTGAATTGTTTTAATACTTCTGCATTGAAGTTTATACTTGAAAGACTCAGTTTCTCCCAAAAACTTGGCCTTGGGCTTGGACTTGGTATTTTTGCCCAGAGCGGTGACTCTGTCAGCAGAACACAGTTCTTGCAGTCTGAGAATATGCTGTGCACAATGTCCTGGGATTCGTCAGAAGCATTTAAGATAGCCAAATGATAAAATGTAACCTAAGTTACGACCATTAGAATTGCAAAATAACCTAAAATTATGATCTTGCTATAATGTATATTGGCAAAATTACAACATTTTAAAGAAAAGGAATAAAACTAGAGCTAAAATAAAATTTAAAAATTAGAAGACTTTATTTTAACATACAGCAGTCACACTAAGCATTGTAAAAAGCTTCAGTTCAAAAATATTTTGCAGTATGAATACATTTTATTAGTGTTTTTATTCCAAAAAATTAATTTCCACAAGACTGGTCTTTTGTTTGTGATATTTGACATAATAATTTCTCTCTACGTTTTTCAGGAGAGTTGGACAGTGGTTAGGCATAGACGTCCTCATGACTGCATCAATACTATTTCATGAGTTGTTCGCAGAAGGCATGAATCTGGCTTTGTGAGGTTGGATGAGTGTGAGTTATAATGTGCTGATTCTCTTTTTTTATTTTTTGTTCAGGTACAATTGACCCAAGCTCACCTTATACAATGATGTCACCCAGTCAGCGTCCTGGAAACTGGCCTGGATCTCCACAGTTGCCTGGGCCACCTTTAGCACGCATTCCTGGAATGTCTCCTGCAAATCCATCCTTGCACTCACCAATCCCAGATGTATCTCACTCCCCGCGAGCTGGAACAAGTAAGTTTCAACAACTATTGTCTTATTTGCAAATGGTATTCAATTTTAGCAAAAAAAAAATCAAAGGGATTCCTTTGACCTAACTTAACTAATTGAATGGATAGAAATGCAGGTTCAATTTTCATTTTGTGCATTTGCCCCCCACCCCCTCATTTGAATTTCACAACAGTTTCCAAGAGAATGATATGTGTGCCAAATATTAATGTGTGAAGCACTGAAGAGGAAGAAGGAATATTGTTTGCACTCACTACTGCCTTTTTTCAGTAGATGAAAAACCAACCAGGACATGTTTGTCTTCTGTTTGCATTTGCTTATCGTTGAAACCTTATATCGTTCTTTATTGCAATCCCATATACGTTCATTATTAAAACACTAATGAAACCTGTGGAAAAAACAGGTTAATTGTCTCTCGGTGATGCACGTTGGCATCCTAATATCATAATGATGTAGGATTCTAAGTCTGCCCTGGTCATTAAAAAGTTGTCAGTGATTGTTGGATGAAATGTCTTCTGAGATGGGGCAGATGATGACAGTTTCCATCATGCATAAGAAAAGCTGACCTGGCCAGTTTACTTACTAAAGTTACATCTGTCAGCTGATAGTGGAATACCATTGGTAGATCTGCAGCCTCAATCATCCTCTAATCTTTCCCTTCAAATTGGAAGAGGGTAGGCAATTGGCAAGAAACTTCTGTGGTACAAAGGTAGAGATGATAAAAGAGAGAAAGACAAGAGAGGAACAGAATATGTGCCCACATGAAAAAATCTGAACCTTAGTGAGTTTTAACCTAAGATTGGAGCCCTTATGATGCAGTGTTTGGTGTGTAGACCGAGCAGTAGGCTGGGGTGCAACAGATGGAGTGAGGATGATACCTGCCCTCAGCACCCCTACTGACCAACCTAAAGCTGCAGAAGCCTAAAGGTGGGTTATTTGCCTGTCTTGGCAACAGGACGGTGGAAACAAAATACTTGAAGCCAAAGGGGATATAGGGTACTTTTATAAGTTACTAGACTTGACTGAACTAACTAGAATCTGTACAATTGTGAAGCTTAACACTGGTTGTCAGATTAGCAACCTACAATAAGACAAAAAAATGCATGAAAATGTTAATACTTCAGCTTCTTTGGATATTTATTCCACAAGATTATGTAGATCCAAAATATACTTAAAATTCAAATATGTTGCAATGTCTTGCTGCAGTGTACATGGGCAAAATGACAACCCCTTAAATAAAAGGAAATAAATAAAACTGAAATAAAATTCAGAAACATAAACCATTTTGAAGTTGCTAACTTTTTTAAAGATTCATCAATCATAGCACTAAGTATTGTCAAGTAAGTAAAGGAAAATACTTTGCAATACAAACAATTGTCACTGATTTTGACCAAATAAATTAATTTTCACAAGACTGATTTTGTAATTATGATATTTGATAGCTTCATTTCTTTCAGTATATATTGAATGCATCATTCCATGAGTGGGTTGGACAGTCTTTAGGCACAGACTCCTCCATGACTATCAGTACTATTCTACGATCATATAGCAGAAAACGTTAGTCCAGCAGGGTGAGGGCGGGAGCAAAGGAGTCTCATATTATCACCACATGCCTTCTATCTGCCATCTCTTCTTTCTCCCTAAAATGAGTAAAATGCTGCCTTTTAGTGTGAGCTGAGCATGAAATGCTGCATATCACATTTAGAAGGATGGGTGGTCAGCAGCCCTGCAATTCAAACTTACAGCTTTGTGGTTGGTGGACAAACACTACTTGGCAACTTTCAGTGCAAGGCCATTTTAGTGTAAATAGATAACTATTATTTTATGTGTGTATATATATAATATGTTGCCTTTTGTTTATTTTAGGCTCCCAAATAATGCCGACCAACATGCCCCCTCCTCGTACACTACCTCAGCGTTCATGGGCTGCATCAATACCTACCATCTTGACTCATAATGCCTTGCACATTCTACTTTGTCCATCGCCAACACCAGGTCTTGTCCCAGGACTGGCTGGTAGTTATCTGTGCTCCCCGCTAGAGCGATTCTTAGGATCGGTTATGATGAGACGACACCTACAGAGGATCATACAACAGGAACCGGTAGGAGAAATTATGATATTCCCCAATAATAACAGCAAATGCTGCAAATATACACCTGGCCCATCAGCTTTTGAAAAAGAGGGAAAATAATTCATAGTTTCGGGTATTTTTAGTTCAAATTTCCACCAGTTGCAATTTTTTCTTTTCATCAATCTAAATTTCCTTAAGGCTTTTGTAAAGTTAGGGAAATTGAGGCAGTGTATTTGCTTTGTAGAATTTTTAAAAGCTAATTTACTGTATTTATAGAACTAGTACAGAATATAATTGTAGCAATTATAATATTCAGAACATTGGATGCAGTTTCCAGAAAATGTAGTTATGATTTCTTAATGAAAAGTCTGTTTTAAATAATCTGATTATGTTGTCTGTCTGATTTTTAGTTGCAGCTTATAAACTCCAATGAACCTGGTGTGATCATGTTTAAGACTGAAGCATTAAAGTGTCGAGTAGCATTGAACCCACAGACATATCAAACTTTGCAGTTCAAAGTAACCCCTGAAACAACAGACCCATGGACACAAGAAGAACTACAAGTTTTAGAAAAGTTCTTTGAAACTAGAGTAAGTATGATACAGTGGTACAATTAATATTGTAAAATTATCTATTGCCCAACCAAAGGTCTTATTAAACAAGAAGCCTCCAGATGACAAGTTGTTATATGCATCTCAAAATATTAACGTAATGCAGGGCCTAGATAGTCTGTAGTTTAGCATCTAATAGAATTTTAAAGCTACTAGTCGAACTCCCCTTGTGTTGCTCGCAGATGGTGTGGGGTCTGCAGAGTGAATGCTGGGTGCTGGTCAGTGACTGATGCACTCTAGGGCAGTATTGCAGTTGCAGAAGGTGTGTAACAAATAGAGAAGAAATGCCAGTTTATTTCATTTTGTTGTGGTGAATTTGCTTATTGGTTAGTTGTTTCTTGGTAAATGAAGAAAGTATTTTGAAAAGCATTGTGGTGAACATCATAATTAACTCACTTGTGTAATAATGTCTAACTGATGTGAAACTATTAGTTTTAAGCAAGATAACTGTCCCTGTTTTGCTTAAATTGATGGTGTACAGGTCAAGCTGCTTTGTCACTCAAATCCACCTACAGGAAACTTTCGATTAACCGGCCACTAAATAACAGGAACGCTCTATCCACCGGCAAAATTCAGGAGTCAGTTCAGATAACTTTTTTTTAACTTTTAGTTACTTTTTTTACTCTCTTTGTTGCTGTGCAAGGGTGTAGCTGAACCTGTTGCTAAGCTACAGAGACGCTTGCAACTTGTGCCGATTTGTTTTGAAGCTGAAGCAACAGGGTTTGTTGCTTTATACGGAGCTCTGAGCTCCGTATCTTTTACTATAGCGTTCGGTTATCCGGCATTGTTGATGGACCGGCACCAGGTCGGTCCCGTCCGTGCCGGATACCAGACAGTTTCCTGTACTTTGGCCACTCATAGAATAGTGTATGCAGCTGTCCTATAGATAAGTTCACTGTGGAAGCAGGTTATGTTGAGATTCATGCCTTTTCTTTAGAAAATTGGACAAGGTTAAAAGAAGGATCCTTAAATTAAGTTTTTACTTTGCCCATCAAAATCACTCATACTATCTACTATGTACTATGTTACTATATCCATTCCTTGAAAATGTTGATTAAACAATTGGTAACTTTTTTTTGTTCCGTTTTTGTATATACCTACATAAAATACATTTTCCATACATAGTGAACTGAACAGTGAAAACATATCACAGTAAATGTAGAACCTCCTATTTATATCATTTAACAAGGTTACATTTGTTACCCTCTTAAAGCTATACAGCAATATAATTAATTGTTTACTCTTTTTTTGTTTGGTAAGGTTGCTGGTCCTCCATTTAAAGCCAATACACTAAATGCCTTTGCTAAGCTACTGGGAGCTCCCACACACATCCTTAGGGATTGTGTGCATATCATGAAACTAGAACTGGTAAGTGACATTGTATGAAGATCTGTAATGGGTTGATGAGGTTCTGATATTAACACAATACTCTGTGCTTTAAGCCTTTGAACACTGAGTTTTCTTGGGGAAAAATTATTTTATTTTTTCTGTCTATAATTTTATAAATGCAGTACTGATTATTTTGAAAGAAAGGATTTTGCAAACTGAAAGTTAAGACTGGGTGAATATGTGCTTTTAATCTTTCTCACCCTGCTCTAAATTCCCTCTAACTACTTGTGCTCCAAATGAACATAACATATATTAAAAACACATGTTAAATTGGCTTTTTCAAGACTAAACACACATACATACCATTTACTCAATGACACATGAGTTTTATTAAGTGGCATAAGTGGTGCATTTTCTTATTGGTTAGTATTTTCATGAAATACTTGACCTATACACTTTGAATAGTGCAAAATGTGAAGGAACTCATTATTAGCTATGAATAATAGTCTCCTTGAAGCATTTTTAACACTTTTGGGTAGGGCTTATGATTCCAGAAATTAAAGTTAGCTGAACAATATTCTGTTTAAAAATTGCTAGCATGGTTGTTAAGTTTAAAAATACAGAATTCGATTAGACAAGGTGCTGGAATGCGATCCCTCACTCTGCTTTTGATTCCACAAAAGGTAGCACTGTTGACTTAAGGTTTATGCTATTCATGGAAGTGCATTTCTAGATGTGGTATGCTGGTAATAATAACATTGCCTATCATCTAGTTTGGCTTAGTGTTGTGCCTCACTGCCGTACTTTTTATCAAGTTGTTTTCTCAGTCATTTCCAATATTACTACAAAGGCAACATGACTGCAATGTTGGTAAAACATATACAGTATATTGCAAAATGATCTTGGTAACATTAAGTAAGCGCTTTATAGCTTTACTGGAAATATTAGTTGCAGAAGAAAATAATTGAATACAATATGTTGCTATGTGGCAAAAATATTATCTAGAATAGGAGTTTTTACCTGCTTCAAGTAGAAAAGCATATCGGAGAACATCTAAATACCCAAAACCATTTTCATCTTCATTTAACATTTCAATAAATCACGCTTTATTTTGCTGTGAACAGTTTCCAGATCAAGCCACCCAGCTAAGGTGGAATGTGCAGTTCTGTTTGACGATTCCTCCTAGTGCTCCTCCAATAGCTCCTCCAGGAACGCCTGCAGTAGTGCTGAAATCCAAGATGCTGTTCTTTGTAAGTAGAACACCCATGTTTATTTTGCATTTCTTGCAGTCTAAGATCATGAGAATGTAACTAATAAATGAGAGACTGTTGGGATTGGTGGCACAATAATATGGATATTAAAATTCGTAGTGGTGTGTCCCTCATATTCAAGGATGAGTGTACCAACAATGGAGGGAACATAAGTTCATGATAGATGGGTGCGTTGATGATTAAGCAGGCCAACACGTGACAGACATTGTCTACCACAAGCCTCAAATATCCACGTTCCTGGAGGGGTTCTCTTGTTCATTCTTCTGCTGTTGCTGATTCATCTCTCGCTCCTTGCCTCCATACTGGCATTGTGTTGTAGCTCAAAGCCCTTCAGCATGCCATTACCGTCTGTTGGTGGCCAGGGCATGCCATTACCGTCTGTTGGTGGCCAGGGTTTCCTATGAGTCGATGATCATTTTGCTTTGCTTCAAGTGAATCTTCAGTATGTCCGTGTAATGCCTTTGTTGTCCGCCATGCTTTCTTCTACCAGCCACCAGTTCTGCATAAATCACTTGCTTCGGCAACCATACGCCATCCGTCCTAACTCATCCAGCCCAACAGAGCTGATCATTGATTATCATCAGCACGTTCCAGTACTTCATTGTTAGTGATGTTGTCCTGCCACCTAATACGAAGTAAGGTGCAAAGGTGTCTTCAGTGAAACCTTTCTAGCTGTAGAATGTGCCTTCTATAAAGTGTCACATCCAGGCAGGAGATTTGTACAGACAACGACCTTACAAACGTTCAATTTAGCGGCAGCCTTGATACTACATGCTGATTACAAATACATATGCACAGGTATAGACTGTACAGCAAAGAAACAGGCCATTTGGCCCAACTGGTCCATGCCACGTTTATGCTCCACACAAGACTACCAAAGGCAATGTTTGCTCTCTATGCAAGCCATCACTTCCTTATCAATCCTTGCATTATTAGATCGTACACTTCCAAGATGGGTGAACTCCTTGACCAGATGCAATTCAGCTTTACCAATAGTGATCGATGGTCTAACATAGAGCTTCCCAAGAGCTGGTTGATACATTACTTCAGGCTAAGAGTAACCATGTAACTGCCAGCAAAAACTGCAAATCTATTCTTCAGCAGCAAGTCCTCTTTGGAATGCGCCACAAGTGCACAGACATCAGCATACAGAAGTTCTTGTATAATTTGTTGGGAGACCTTTGTCGATACTCGCAGTCTTGATAAGATCAGACAGTTACCCCATTGTGCATACTCGTATCCTATCTCCAACCTGAAGAACCCTAGCTGTATCATTCAGCATAGCCAGTTAAGAGTGATAAGCGCATTTGTGCTTTACACCATTTGATACAGGGAACAGTTCAGAAGAATTTCATTATGAACATGGTTCAAGTTATATTGTTGAACCAAATGGAAGAAAAATTGTAATTGAATTGGTTGTTGATGTCTGTATTTGTGACACCAAAGTTTAAAAGTTTTTTCCTCTCCTATCTTTTTCTCTCTGCCCTTCACCCCACCCTCAACCTGCCAAAAGCTGCAACTCACTCAGCGACTAACAGTTCCACAGGAACCGATCAGCATAATTGTGCCAATTGTCTATGATATGGCAACAGGGGCAACACAGCAAGCTGATATTCCAAGACCACAGAACACATCAGGAGCAGCTGCCTCGATGGTCAGCAATATCTTGAGGAGGTTTTCAGAGGTGCACCAGCCACCACAGGGTAAGCCAAAAAAGTCAAAATTCACAGGATGTCTTATCTATCATAATTTAATAATTATTTATTACAATGTGCTGAAAACATAAAAAGGCCATGATAAGTTTAACGATGTGCTCAGTTGTTTTTGTGTGCATTGAATGAATGGACAATGACTGTAGGAACAGTGCAAAGATTTTTGGTTTAGAAATTTAGATTTTATATGTATCTAATATCTAAGTAGCTTCTCTTCGAGATACTAACCTTTCACCTCTTGGGGACCTGGATGTGAGTCCATTCCAGACTGATGAGATAAAAGTCATCCTCTGCTAGCTGTTCTAGTCCTATGTGAAATAACTTTGTTCAATTCCTGGTGGGCATGACCACACAGCACATATTGCCCCTAATTTAGCACTAATTGGCAATCAAATGGTAGTCTCACTAGGAGAGGCCACAGGATGACTGGTATGAGAAATGGGGAAAAAATGTTACACTGATGTAGTAGAGAGTGCCTTTGTGAAGTTTAGATGCGACACCTGACCTGGGAGTGTTTGCTGACACTGGTTCACTGATTTGGAAAATGTCCCATCCAGTAGCACTTAATGTATCTTTCAAAATGCAGTACACACTAACTAATACGTAGTTGGTTTTAAATTTGACCCACAATCAAATTCACTAAATTCTATTTCCTAGATCACCACCAGGCAGGTTTTGTAATTGAATATGTTTGATACTGTATTGTGCAGATAAGATGCTTCAAAAAGAACATTTTACCAAATGCAATAACAGACTGCTTGTTTTTAAGTTTTTCTAGAACGGAAATGTTTATTCTAGTTTACTTAAGTAGGTGATTTCTTCATTTATATTGAAGTTTAGCTTACTTATTAAACTATATATAAGACAATATAAACTAAATGGTACAATTTTAAAGGGGGTGCAGGAACAGAAAGACCTGGGGGTTCACATTCACAAAACTTTTGAAGGTGGCAGGACAAATTAATAAAGGTTGTTAAAAAAGCATACAGGATCCTGGGCTTTATAAATAGAGGTATAGAGTACAAAAGCAAATAAGTTATGCTAAGCCTATATAAATCACTGGTTAGGCCTCAGCTGGATTATTGTGTCCAATTCTGTGCACCACACGATAGGAAGGATGTGAAGGCCTCTGAGAGGGTGCAGCGGAGATTTACTAGAATGGTACCAGGGATGAGGGACTTCAGTTATGTGGAGAGATTACAAAAGATGGGATTGTTCCCTTTAGAGCAGAGAAGGTTAAAGGGAGATTTAATAAAGGTATTGAAAATTATGACAGGCTTTGATAGAGTAAATAAGGACAAACTGTTTCCACTGGCAAGAGGGCCGATAACCAGAGGATACAGATTTAAGATAAGTGGCAAAAGAACCAGGGGACCGATGAGAATTCTTTTTACTCAGCAAGTTGCTATGATCTGGAATGCACTACCTGAAAGGGTGGTAGAAGCAGATTCAATAGTAATTTACAAAAGAGAATGGGATATATACTTGAAACAGAACAATTTGCAGGGCTATGGAGAAAGAGCAGGGGAGTGGGATTAATTGGATAGCTGTCACAAAGATCCGGCACAGGCATGATGGGCTGAATGGCCTCCTTCTGTGCTGTAAGATTCTATGATTCTTGGATGTCTATAATGGGGAATGTTGTGACTGCAGATCATCCATAATGTGCCTATAATCTATATATTTAAACTGTCAATATGTTGTACATTTTGCCTCTCCATATGTTGTAGGTAAGTGACTGCTTTGATGTATAGTTACTGTGAGCTAACAATAAAGAACTTGAGTTAATACCAAAAACAATCGGCTGTATATCGTCCTATGTCAATTTTTCATTTATCACCAGATCACCCTTCTAATTTATCCAGTGATAAAAAGAATGCATGTCACTCATTAATTGGGTCACTATGTGATCTGTTTGAGCTGGAAGGGATCACCCATCCCCAAACACACAACTCCGCCAAAGGCTGGTGAAATTAGAAAGCGGAATACAGATGAGGGAGAGGGGCATTCAGATTTGAGTCTCCGATTGGAGTCCTGCTCTATTGATTCATTTTTCTGGGCCGCCCACTTTCTGTTTTCAGTTTTTGTTCCAGTTTGTATAATAAATAAAATCTTCTTGTCCTTGCTCATAGTGCAGTAACTATAGCCAGCACGTTGAAGAGCATATTTCATCCAACAAAACAACAAATTATCAAAAATAACCTTATTGTCAACTATTCTGTTGTACTTCTTCACTTACCTCACTCTTTTGTACATTTTCTAATTTTAACAATGTTTCTTTTTCAGGTGACTGCACAATCTATGCAGCAGTGAGGGAACTGATGGCAAACCTAACACTGACCCCTGGGAGTCGACAGTAATGCACTACAATCTGCCTTTGGGGTTCTCTGAGTGGAGAAAAAAGGATTGAGTACAACATAATTAGGTGGACAGTGTGTGATGCAAAACAGAATTAAGGATTCTCAGAATCATGCTCCAACATGACTTAAGAGCATGATATAATTTATTCTTCAGGGATGCACTTCTTCCATCAAAAGATACCTTCATTACTTTGTTTACCTGCTGTTATATAGTGTATTTTATAAACTGCATTTCAAGGAAAATATAAATCCAGAAAGATTCCTGTTTGGTTGAGTTAGATTTAACCATAGTTATATCAGCGAGGAGAAGATCATTAGGTTATGGCAATGCCAAGAATTTTTTTTTTTTTTTTTTAGAGAACACAAATGTGTCAATTTTCATATGTTCTGGCATAATAGCTTGAGTTTTATTTGTTCTCAAACTTATTTGTTACATTGATGGTTGTTGTAATGTAAAATGTGAAACTTTAAAGTAATGGAGCTGTATTTTATTATGACTGCTTTAAATCTTTACAGAAAATTTGAGTCCTTTGGTCACATTGGCTCAAACAATATTTAATAAACAAGCAGATAAAAGCACCATCTCATGTAACATCTTATTCTATAACTTTGATGATATTGTGTACAGTTATGTACTGCGGCAAAATTTTGGTTGTGTATTACACTAGATTCCCCCCCCCCCCCCCCCGTCTCTCCCCCCTCATTGTCTTGTCTGAACTGTTCCAAGTAATCAGGTAAGTATATTTTATCCTTTTTAATCTTTTTATTAATACTTTATTGTTTAACAGCATTTTTTGTCAGATACAACTTCAAAACAGTTACTTTATTTTGGTGGAGTGATATTATTCGGAAGGCTTGCGCATCAACACAGTTTTGTTTGTGTTTTACTTTTAAAGTCATACTTTGGTTGTTCAGTGATTGAATTTAAAATGAATTATTGAAGTTATTTTAAATACCTGTTTCATATTGTCTCCCATATATAACTCAGAATTCCCTTGTGTTCATTCATGTATGCATTCTGGACCCGATCCACTATATCTGTCTCCCTTTTCCAGCCCTTCTCGTATACTGCTCTCCTTTCTCTTCGCCCCCCAACCCCCTCACTTCGCCCTTCTGCCTTTCATCTTCCCCTTTGTGTTTTGCTTCCATCCCCCCTAAACCCCAAACTATTCCTACTTCAACCCACCACTAGTCCTCCGACTACCTTCTCTCTCCCTGCAAACCCATCGCTACCTTCTATGTCTCTCTCGGTGCACTCTGATGGGCCCATTGTGGCACCCCTATCTTGAGCAGCAAGCTCAATTGCCCAGTCCTCCATTCTCAATGTCCTTTCTTCCCTCCTTCCCCCCCACCCCCTCCTCACCGCGCACTTGTTGGGGTTATCATCACCAAGACATGTAGAAATGGAAGCATGAAAACCTGGAAGTGTTGCAGGTCCAGCCGTCCTGGTGCCTGAGAAAAGAAAAAAAGTAGATCCACACCAAGCCTGTGTTGCTGGAGGATCACTATCCCAAGTACCAATCTGTCCTGCCCCACCCCCACTCCCCAAGAAATACCAGCGCACCTATCACACATCGTCGGCACTTCATTCTGAGGAGAAAATGGGGGCTATTGTCCATGTTCTTTGTAATTTGTTTTTGGGTGCACGGGCCCTTTAATTGGCTGCGCAGTCCATTCAAATTTTGCGAATGCGCGGTTTTTACAATGCAAAAGCCGGTGAGCAGCCTGCGTGGGATCTCACAGACACTGCGCAGCCATGCAGCTTCGAGGGAACATTGGCAATTGTTAAGGTCTCAAGGTATTAAAGTCAATGGAAAGCCCAGAGGGCTACTTAATGAAAAATAAGGTGCTGTACCTCATGCTTATGCTGAGCTTCATTGGAACTGTAGAATGCCAAAGACAGAGTTGGACAGAAAATTGAAGTGGCAAGCAGCAGGGAGCTTGGGGTTGCACTTACAAAGAGAAGGAGCTGTTAGGCAAAATAGTCACCTATCCTACATTTGGTCTTCCCGGTGTAGCGGAGACCGCACAGTGAGCGATAAATCCAGTATACTAGTTTTGAAGAAGTACATGTAAATTGCTGTCTCACCTAGAAGGAGTGTTTCATAGAACAGAATAGAATCATAGAATGGTTACAACGCGGAAGAAAGCCATTTGGCCCATCGAGCCCGTGTTGGCTCTCTGCAAGAGAACTTCAGCTAGTCCCACTCCCCCGCCCTTTCCCCGTAGCCCTGCAAATTTCTTTCTTTCAGATACTTCTCCAACTCCCTTTTTGAAAGCCGTGATTGAATCTGCCTCCACCACCCTTTCAAACAGTGCATTCCAGATCTTAACCACTCGCTATGTAAAAAAGCTTTTTCTTGCGTCGCCTTTGGTTCTTTTGCCAATCACCTTAAATCTGTGCCCTCTGGGTCTCGACCCTTCTGCCAATGGGAACAGTTTCCCTCTATCTACTTTGTCCAGACCCCTCATGATTTTGGAGCCCTGGACAGTGGTGTGAATAGACAGATGTTGCATCTCCTGTGCTTGCACAGAAAGGTGACAAGAAGAGCAGGTGGTGGAAGAATGAACCAGGGTGTCATTGAGGAACCTGACCCTTTAGAAAGAGGGGTGGGGAAGGGAAAGGAAGGGAATATCTGTTTGGTAGAGGGATTAAGTTCGAAGTGGCAGAAGATGATATGTCAAATGCAGAGGATGGTGTTGAGTAAAGAGGGACTCTATCATAGTTGTGGTGGGAGCAGGGGGGTTGGTGGCAGAAGCATGGGAAGTGGGATGGGTCTTGTCTACTTCAGTGGAGGGAAATCCTCAGCTGATTTAAAAAAAAAAAAAAAGAATTTCCATCAATTTATGTGGAACACAAGGAGCCAGAAAAGGGGCTGTGAAGATGTTGAATATATTGTTTACATCCTGAATGGAAATTAAAATCCTTGTGAAGAATATGATTAGAGCTTGTTAAAGGAAAATATCTTTAAATGGATTGTTTCATCATCCATAATCTTTAATTAAATGGCTATTTGGGAAGTGATTTCATTGTGTACTTTCCCCTTCCCAAAAAAATTGCTTCAATAAATCTTGCATATATTATTGTCCTTGATGAACAGAGAAAATATATTGATATCAAGAATTTCCAAGGAAATCTTGTATAATTTAGGGAACAATTGGTTCTATTCTAAAACTAGTTTTTAGATCATCTTCAGATCAAAACTTGTACATGATACTAATTTTTTTCCCCCCGAAGCGCAGCAAATAACCTGTGTTTCATTTGCCATACTCCACCAATATACCATAATTTTAATTAATGCTTGTTGGTTCCGGCCTTGGCAGTAGGTTCTAAATTTGAATAGGTGCTAATGTTAATGCGGAAGCTATTCTTCGATGTCGATGCTTTTATTTGAATTTCATTTTTTACATCACTTTTAAAAGTATCCATATTTATTTGTATGGCTATTCCTTTGGGTGTACCACAATTTTAAAATAAACACTTCAGCGTTGGTTTAACTTTCTAGCTTATTATTTGTGCAATTGTTAGAATTATGAGTATTATCTGAATGATTGATTTGAGCAAGAGGGAGTAATCAAAACCAATTTGAAGAGACATGCTAGTAGAGAGGTGTTATTAAATATAAGACAAAAAACACCATAATTTATAGCATTGGATTTTGGTCACTTCAGTGTTCTTTGACGTCATATTTTTCAAACAATGGTGAAATGGATGAAATGTTCTGACTTTGTTTTAGAAAAAGCCATAAACCCAATTTTATTAATTTGGTGTATTGTGAACATTTTTAAATCCTCTTATTTGAGGCATCTTTGAGAGGGAGGAGAAAGAGGAAAGATAGATAATGGTCATTTGAACACTCATTTCATTCCCTCTTCCTTATTTTAAAAGTACGTATTGAATTTCCGAAGCAAAGGGGCAGGTAGGTGATTAGAGCTGGAATAAGTGTGATGAGCGATTCCAAATTTTCTTTCCCTCCCTCCTCTTGTGGAAGTGATTCACCTTCCTGTAGGTGAGAAGCTTCACCATCTTTTAAATACATTTCATATCTACTGGCATTATTGGAACTGGATTCCTTTTTTGAATTCGTTTTTTTGGTTAATTTTGGTCAAAGTTCTCATTACCAGAAAAAGCACAGCACAGCGCAAATGCAGAGTAAAGCTCTCTAGTCTATCTCGACCAATGTGCCTTAATCTCAGTTGGTGAATAGCTGCTGCTACAATTTTGGCTTTTTCCCAATGCTTCATTGTCACCGCTAGACTACAGTTTCCAAGAGCAAACTAAGACCCTTTATGAAACAAAATCTGTACTGTTATTTTCTGCCATCTATGGGTTAGTGTGTGTAAATTAAGGTACAATTTCTTAATGGAGAATACATCGGAGGCAACATCCTTGTAAATCCATAATTGAGAGGGTGCAACTGTCAGGAAAGATTAAGCAGGCTGGGGCTGTTTTCTCAGGAAAAGAGGAGACCTGAAGGTTTTGAAAATTATGCAGGGATTTGATGAGATGGATGTGGAAAAACTGCTTCCACTTGCAGGTGAGTCCATAACAAGGGGGCAACCATCAACAGATCAAATAAAGAATTTAGGAAGAATTTCTTTACACAGAGTGTGGTGACAATGTGGAACTCGTTGCCACGTGGAGTGGTTGAAGCAGATAACATTGATGCATTTAAGGGGGAAGCTTGATGCATATGTGAGGGAGAAGGGAATATGGGGGCAAGATAGGAAGAAGTAATTAGAGTGGGAGAAGGCTTGTGTTGAAGTATGAACACCTGCATAGACCAGTTGAGCCAAATGGTGCTGTTGATTCTATGTAAAAAAAAAAAAAAACTAGGATGCTCACCAGATTCTTCCAGCATCTCAAAAGGCTGAAAACTAACATGCTGGTAGACTTTGTGTAAAGGCTAAACTACTTATTCAGATTTATTTATAGATAAATGAATATTTAGAAGCAAAAATGATTACCAAAGTACTAATGCAATGTAACTAAACCTACACATGTATGAATTTTCTGACTTTGTTTTAAAAACAAAGATACAAATCCAAAATTTTTGAAATTCTATTTTATCATTTCTCAAACAAATCATTCTTAAAGTCTGAGTATAGTTGACAATTTATTCACAAATTCTGGTCAATTTTGTGTGGTGGAGCAAGATTCTATTAGGAATTGGGTTGAGACTGCCTCAATTCATTTCACAAAGACTGCTAAGGAAATAGCTGCCTTCTGCTACAAAACTCCCTCTAACTTGGCAGAGCTCAGAAATGATCACAGGAAGGGGGTTTTAACAGTGACTCAACATCCTTTCACTCCTTGGCACAACACACTGGAACACAAAGAGCCATCAGACGTTCTCAGTGAAGATATTCAGTTAGTGTACAATTATCTTGTCTGTTTCTTATTTCTTAAATAACCAGTTAACCTGTTTTGGGGATAATTATTAGCCAGGACATGAGGGACACTCCCCTGCTCCTCTTCATATAGTGCCATGGGATATTTCATGTCCACCCGAACAAACAAATGAAGCCTTGGTTTAACATCTCATCTGAAAGATGATGCCTCCAACAATGCAGTACTCCATCTGTACTGTACTGAAGTCTAGATTATGTGCTCAAGTCCTGTAGTTGGCTTCAAGATATGCCCTTCTGATTCAGATGCAAGAGCATTACCATGGAGCCAAGCTGGCAATGGAAAGAAGAAATGGATAGAAAACTGGTTGGCAGACATGTAATTGTGTTGGCAATGGTGTACCCCAGGTGTCCGTGCTGGGTCCACTGTTGTTCTCATTATCTTATAGATGACTTAGACTTGGGTACACAGAACACAATTTCAACATTTGCTGCTGACAAAAAGTAGGGGGGTTTGTAAACAGTGAGGAGGATTGTTAGAGATTCAGCAAGTCATAGATGGGTTAGTGGAGTGGCCAGACAGGTGCCAGATGCAATTTAATTTGGATAAGTCTAAGTTAATACATTTAGGCAGGAAAAAAATGAATGGGAGTATATGCTCAATGCAATAATGCTGAAGCATGTGGATGAACAGAAAGACCCAAGTGTCACACAGTCCCTAAAACTGCAAATGCAGTTGGATAAAGCCGTAACATGACCAACAATATTTTGGGTTTTATAAATTGGAGCATGGAGTACTGATAGGAATGTGAATTTATACAAAACATTGGTATGGTACATTATAAGGTTCACCAAGATGATGTCAATGATGGGAAACTATAATTATGACAGACTTTGAATACTTGCGACTATTTCCACTGGGGCAGAGAAAGCTAAGAGGAGATTTAATACAAGTTTTTTTATAATTAAAAGTTTTGAAGAATCGGGAAAGAAATTTCCTGTGGTTGAGTAAATAACGAGCTCACCAAGAGAATGAGGAGAGGTGTTAGGAGAAATTTCTTTCCCAAAAGCGTTATTTCAGTATGGAATGCTTTGCCACATGGAGTGGTTGAGACAGAGACCAAAGCATCTTTTAATGAAAATTGAGGAAAGACGGGACTATGGTGAGAATACTTCTCTAGTGTAGAGGTGGCCTCCTTCTGTGCTGTAAATTTTTATGATTCTAGTTCTCAAATGTACCAATACCGGCCAAGGCTATGACTCCTGACCCATTGTGACATAGAAACATAGAAGATAGGAGCAGGAGTAGGCCATTCGGCCCCTCGAGCCTGCTCCGCCATTCAATGAGATCATGACTGATCATCCAAATTCAGAACCCTGTCCCTGCCTTCTCCCCATATCCCTTGATCCCTTTAGCCTTAAGAAATATATCCAACTCCTTCTTGAATATATTTAATGAACTGGCCTCCACTGCCCTCTGTGGCAGAGAATTCCACAGGTTCACCACTCTCTGGGTGAAGAAATTCCTCATCTCAGTCCTAAATGGCTTACTCCTTATCCTTAGACTATGACCCCTAGTTCTGGACTCCCCGGCCATCGGGAACATCCTTCCTGCATCTAGTCTGTCCAGGCCTGACAGAATTTTATAGGTTTCGATGAGATCCCCTCTCAATCTTCTAAACTCCAGTGAGTACAAGCCCAATCGACTCAACCCTCCCTGTCCTTGATTTCCTGTCCTTATCCCCTAAGTTTTCATTCACCAGTACAGGTTGCAGCAGTCCTTGGATGGCTTTTCTCTGCTTGGACACGCTATCCACCTCCAAACTGCTTGCCATCTTGCAGTGCCCTGGCTTTTAAAAAGTTACAAATTCAGTAAACAGTTAATGAATAAATGTGAGCGACAGTGATCAAGAAAGGGAAAATCGAATGAGAGTAAACTAGCGATACACAAAAACAGACTAAAAGCTTCTATAGGTATGTAAAAAGGTAAAGATCAGTGAAAGTAAATGTGGGTCCCTTACAGGCTGAGACAGGAGAAATTATAATGGGGAATAAGGAAATGGCTGAGACAGTAAACAAATACTTTGTGTCTGTCTTCATGGAAGAAGACGCAAATAGTGGAGAACCAAGGCTCTTGCGAGAATGAGGAACTGAAAGAAACTAGTATTAGTAAAAAAAATAGTACTGGAGAAATTAATGGGAGTGAAAGCCAATAAATCCCCATGACCTGATGGCCTGCCTCCTAGGATTTTGAAAGAGGTGGCTATAGAGATAGTGGATGCATTGGTTGTCATTTCCCAAAATTCCATAGATTCTAGAATGGTTCCTGCAGATTGGAAGGTAACAAATGTAACCCCACTATTTAAGAAGGGAGGGAGAGAAAACGGAACTACAGACCAGTTAGCCTGACATCAGTAGTAGGGAAAATGCTAGAATCTATTATTAAGGATGTAATAACAGGGCACTTAGAAAATAATAATAGCATTGGGTAGAGTCAACACGGATTTATGAAAGGGAAATCTTGTTTGACAAATCTGTTAACAGTTTTTTGAGGTTGTAACTAGCAGACTAGACGAGCGGGAACCAGTGGATGTGGTGTATTTGGATTTTCAGAAGGCATTCGATAAGGTGCCACACAAAAGGTTATTAAAACAAAATTAGTGCTCATGGGATTAGGGGTAATATACTAGCATGGATTGAGGATTGGTTAATGGACAGAAAACAGAGAGTAGGAATACACGGGTCATTTTCGGGTTGGCAGGCTGTAACTAGTGGGGTACCGCAAGGATCAGTGCTTGGGCCTCAGCTATTCACAATCTACATCAATGATTTGGATGAGGGGACCAAATATAATATATCCAAGTTTGCTGATGATACAAAGCAGGGTAGGAATGTAAGTTGTGAGGACGATGTAAAGAGGCTTCAAGGGGATATAGATAAGCTAAGTGGGCAAGAACATGGCAAATGGAATATAATGTGGAGAAATGTGAGGTCATTCACTTTGGTAGAAAAAATAGAAAAGCAGAGTATTTCTTAAATGCTGAGAGATTGGGATATGTTGGTGTTCAGAGAGACCTGGGTGTCCTTGTACACAAATCACTGAAAGTTAACATGCAGGTACAGCAAGCAATTAGGAACGCAAATGGTATGTTGGCCTTTATTACAAGAGGATTTGAGTACAAGAGTAAAGATGTCTTACTGCAATTATATAGGGCCCTGGTGAGACCATACCTGGAGCATTATGTACAGTTTTGGTCTCCTTACCTAAAGAAGGATATACTTGCCATAGAGGGAGTGCAACGAAGGTTCACCAGACTGGTTCCTGAATAGGGGGATTGTCCTATGAGGAGAGATAGTCAAAAGGCCTATATTCTCGAGAGTTTAGAAGAATGAGAGGTGATCTCATTGAAACATACAAAATTCTTACAGGGCTTGACAGGGTAGATACAGGGAGGATGTTTCCCTTGGCTGGGGAGTCTAGAACGAGGGGTCACAGTCTCAGAATAAGGGGTTGGCTATTTGGGACCGAGATGAGAAATGTCTTCATTCAGAGGGTGGTGAATCTTTGGAATTCACCACCCCAGAGGGCTGTGGAGGTTCAGTCTTTGAGTGTATTCAAGACAGAGAGTGATATATTTTTGGATATTAAGGGAATCAAGGGATATGGGGATAATGCAGTTGAGGTAGTAGATCAGCCATGATCTTAATGAATGGCGGAGCAGGCTTGAGGGGCCAAATGGCCTACCCTGCTCTTATTTATTATATACAAATAGCAGAAAGAATGAATGTAAAATATTGCACAAAAAGTAAAGAAAGGATAGACGGTGATGACATTGAGGTAAAGTATGTGACCGTCATACCAAAGGAGGAAAAAACGAGGAAAGAATTAAAGGGAAAATGTAGTCCCAACTTACACGAAGGGAGCCACGATTCTGATTTTAATGTGTGACTGAGATTTAGGAATATTTTTGTAGACTTGCGTCTCGCTGCGGGACCTGGTGATTTTTTGTTTTCAAAACAGCTTAAAGGTTTGTATGCTGCCCCGCGTTTCAAACAGCGTGTGTTTCGAGCCGTGTCCAGTAAATCCAGAGTTCAGTTATCACTGCTGCACACAATGTTACTTCCGCAGTGGCTGTGAAACACGTCCCGCACTAGCTACAAGGCTGCGCGCGCAGCAGTGTCGGACGCGCGCCCCGGCCGGGGCAGGATTCCAAGGCCGAGACAAATTAAAGCCAAGTAGTCGAGCGAGTGCCTTTACAACCAGTCAACTGCGCACAGTTTGAAAGTGTTGCAACACGATTAATTTTGTTTGAAACAATGCAATCGGAGCTGAGTATTCGTCTCAATGACGAAGGATACAAAAACTGGATTAAAGCGGGCTTCTGTCTGCAGAAAATTCGAGACTGCCTACTGGGCTTCGTCTACGCAGAAATTGAAAAGTTCCACCGATCCCTTCTTCGCACCAACTCGTTTCTGCGGCAAGGGATCTGCAAGAACTTTTGCAAACCCCAAGGAACAAAGGTGAGTAAATAGGAATCGGGATTATATACAATACCTTTGCAATAACAGCAATTCCATAAGGAAACAACGGCAAACAGAAGTGGAGGAAGCAGGGATGGAACTATGGAGTGTCTCATTTGTTACCCTAAGTACTATCCTTTAAAAGTGAAAGCGTCACTCGTCACCTTTAATTGCCTTTAAAGTATTTTCATTACTCACAAGGATACCGTTTGATGCTTGTTTATATACTGTATTGAAATAATTCCCAGTGCTTTGCCATTCCTGAGTTCAGAGAATTGGAGAGATTAATGGTAACCTACTGTATCTGTTGTCACGTGCTGTCTGGAAAACAAGGTTAGGTTGCTGGTGAGTGAGAATATACCTCAGATTGTAGGGACAAAGCAGCGCTACTCTGTGTGTGTTATATGTATCAAGGGTAGATAGCCTGTCACAAAGTTGCATTTTTACAAAATGGTGAGGTGCAGCCGTGACGCGGTGGGTAGCACTCTCGCCTCTGAGTCAGAAAGTTGTAGGTTCAAGTCCCACTACAGAGACCTGAGCATAAAAATCCAGGCCAACACTCCAGTGCAGTACTGAGGGAGTGCTGCACTGTCGGAGGTGCCGTCTTTCGGATGAGATATTAAACTCTCTTGGGTGGACCTAAAAGATTTCATGGCACTATTTTGAAGAAGAGCAGCAGGGGAGTGTTCCCTGGTGTCCTGACCAATATTTATCCCTCAATCAACATCATTTAAAAAAAAAAAAAAATTATCTGGTCATTTTCACATTGCTGTTTGTGGGAGCTTGCTGTGCGCAAATTGGCTGCCGTGTTTCCTATATTACAACAGTGACTGCATTTCAAAAATACTTTATTGGCTGTAAAGCGCTTTGGGATGTCCTGAGGTCGTGAAAGGCGTGATATAAATACAAGTCTTTTTTAAAAGTCAACAAACTGAAGTTGAATTATGGAAACACAGCATCTAGAGTCAAGTTTACCTTCTTCAGCAGTAGCCAAAATGTACGCACAAATGGACACAGAAGGAATTCCATAGGTCCTGGCAAATATGAGGAGAGACATGTCCTCCTGGTCAAAGAGAGGATAGGGAGATGACATGAGAGAGTACAAAGTGTGTGTATGAGGTTCAGTGGCAGGATGAAGTTGACTTGTAGACAAGGTGGATGGAGTCAACTTGGAGCATTGCCAAACCAATGTTCTGGTTTGCGGACAGTTGTGGAGAAGGAGTGGATCAGGAGTATTCAAGGGGCAGAATGTCTGTGGTTGTGCTGCTGGACCTTGTCGAGTTGAAAACAGAGGGCTGAACAGCAGTGCAGAGTTGACATGGGCCAGCAGAGATTGATTCAGGGATCCCAACAGAAATTCGTAGTGTTCTCAGTTGTTGGCAGTGCACACCAGCGGATTTGGTATATCAGCAGAGGAGTGAGGAGCATTGGGGTGAAAACCAAGGATGATCGAGGAGTTGTCGAGGATAAGTGGTGTTAGTGGTCACAGGAAGCATGCAGAAAGCAGTAAAGCAGTGATCATTCAAGGGAGCAGAATCCAAAGCAGGATGGCAACCAGCAGGAACAGATCCGAGCTAGCTCCGTGTACAGTGGGGACTGTAAAGTCTGTAAGTTGTGCAGTAAATAACTTCAGAGACTTTAGAAGTACAAACAAAACAGGTCTTTACTATTCAGAGGTCTGGGCGATTTCTGCCCTAGTTAACGTATCACAACCCTTATATACTGGTGTGGTCACTATCGGTATTACAGTATACATGAGCCAATAAATAGTGCCACCCTGAAGTAGTGCTCTTAAAGGCGAACGGTCACATTCTATAGTTCCCTTAAAGGTAAACGGTTACATACACAACACTCCTCCCTTCCTAGCTTATTACTTACAGAATCCCGTTAAACATACAATCTTCAATTTTATATAAACAGGTTGCAGATATACTCTCGATGGAGTCAACGTCATATAACAATTTACAGATATACTCTCGATGGAGTCAACGTCATATAACTTCATGTTTAACATAACATAATAACATATATATCTTCATGTCAAAACAGATCACAGATTCAGTCTCTGTGGAAAACAGTTCATAGATTCAGTCTCTGTGGTGTAGTCGGTTCACATTGCTGGAGTGACTCATTCAATAGTCCTTCCATGGGTTTAACAGTTTGAACTTCCGAACTGAATTGGCTCCGTTCGGAGGGACCACGTGTGTGATCTGGTAGAGGTAATCATGGTTCAGATGGGTCATCTTCTGTTTCGACTTTTCCTTTTCTGCTTCTTGGAGACTCTCTGGGCTCCACTGTCAGCTGCCAGCTGCATGCGCAGTTCCTCCTTCTCTTCCTCCTTTTTCCGTAGTAGAGCCACCTTCTCCCGATGTTCCGTAGACTTTCGGTGCTCCTCCATGATTTCTGTATGGTGGGAGTCGAAGTTACAAGTTGGGCAGGACAGGACATAGTAATATTCGGAGTCGTCCTGAGCTAGGCCAGCGAGAGGGTCTTCTATGTCCTCCCTACCCAGCTGGACGTCCGCCAGCTTTTGTTCCAAATCCAGACATCTTTCCTGAAGAGACTTCTTCACGTGTTCCGCTTCCTCTAACTTTTTCTGGGCTTTCAGCAAGTTGTTTACTAATGACCTCATTTGTGATTTTAATACTTCAACTTCCTTTGGAGATTGATTGATCGGACTATTCAATCCCTCTACCGGAGCAGTTGTTTCAGCGTTCTGTTGTTCAACCTTGACATGAGTCAGCGTACTTTTGGTATCTAAGGGTTGCTCTGCTGCCATCTTCTCAGTCTGTGTTGCAACCTCGGCTATTTCAATAACTTTTGAGAGCTCCAAACCCTTCTCCTCTGACGATTTAAGCTCATGTTCATGGCCCATTCTTACGGTCTCTGTGTTTCTTACAGTTCCCTTTTCTTCCACTGAAAAGATTTCCAGTTGCATCTGTTCTTCAAGTCGTTGGACCTCGGCCATTGCCGCTTCATATTTATTTTGTGTTTCCTTTAATAATTTAACGAGTTCTTGGACATCCTGTATTCCCTGTTCTGGTATGTCTTCCACCACTAATTTTTTTCCTATGGATTGAATCCCTAACGATGAGTCAGCCTTGGCCTGAAGCTCATCAAACATTTCCTGCAGACTTTGTAATTCTTGCTTATGGTCAACCTTTAGTCGTTCATGTTCTTTCACTAACACGAGCTTTTCGGAAGTTGCCAAGTTAACCCCTTCCAGGATTGTAGTCCGAGCCTGTTCATACTGTTCTTTCAACTCGTTACACTCTGCTTGCAACAAGTCGTAGAGGTGAACTGGAATACCATCCTGACTTCCTGAAGATTCCTCTTCCTTTGGATCGTTCTGTGTATATTCTAGTTCCTGAACAGCCTCAGGGAGATGTGATTGGTACTTGGCCACGATGGCTCTATGGTCGCTCTCTGCTTGAGCGAGCTGTCTCTGTTGTCTTTCCAGGGACTCCCATTCGGTGTCCCAGAACTTTTTCACCTTTTCCATCTCTTGTAGGAGACGGGCACTCAACTGTTCTAATTGTCGTTGTACTTTGACATAACGTTGAGTTCTAGCCCGGTGTTCCTCCGTAATGCATCTGTCTGTAGCTTGAACAGACTCAGAATTCTCTGTCTTTATGCACGCCATCGATTTCCCAACCTTAGTCCGTGAGTTCATGTTAATCTTGTTTTTCATACATAAGCTGGACTTATCGTCTTCCGGCTCGGAGTCTGAGCTGCTTGTCTGCACCGAGTCCTCACTCGTCATTGCTTGTCGGTAGTGCCATTCCATGTCTATTTTCTTGATCCACTCCCGTCCCAGAAGTGGTGGTCCTCCCTCAGGTAGTACGTACAGATACATTCGTGGGTGTTCTTTACCCCTATCTCTCACCTTGACTCGTATTTTTCCCAGGGGGTATACATGATGCCCCGTGTATGTCTGTAATACGAATTTTGTATTTCTTAAGGGTATGTGAGAGAATAGCCGGTGATAGTCCTTTTGGTTGATGACGGATACAGCTGATCCCGTGTCCAGCTCCATTCGTACTTGGACTCCCGCTATTTTTAGTGTGACCCAGATCAACTGTAGATCAGTTACTTTACCCACATGGTGGATTCTCAGACTATCCAGCTCCTGGCTGTTTGGGTCTGAGTCTGAATTTTGTTCGTCTGAACTCTTTTCAGCCACCTGATGCACCTTGTTGTACTTTCCTTGTGGTGGTGGCTTCCTTTGCTTGTTGGTCTTCTTTCCGGACCTGCATACCTTCGCGATGTGACCCAGTTTGCCACATTTCCTGCACTCTTGGTTCTTAAACCAGCACTGATTCTGGTCGTGCGTTGTCTTTCCACAACGGTAGCATTTGGGAGTGCTTGTTGTAATTTGGTCCACCCCGAGTGCCGCCGCCTTTAGCTGCATTTCCGCCGTCCCTTTCGCTGCGGCTTCGTGCGATGAAGCTATGAGGACAGCCCTGTCCAGTGTGAGGTCGTTTTCTTCCAGAAGTCGCTTCTGCGTTCCTTCTTTGGCCAAGCCGCATACGAACTTGTCCCGCAGCGCCTCTGTCAAATTCCCTCCAAACTGGCAGTATTTCGCTAGCTTACGCAGTTCGACTAAGTATTCCGCATTGCTTTCATCTTGCCTCTGGGTTCTGGCGTAAAATTTAAATCGTTCAGCCAGCATCAACGGTGTGGGGTTCAAGTGATCCTTCAACACTGTTACGATCTCTTCGAAGGTCTGGTCCACTGGTTTAACTGGTGCTATTAGATGTTTCAAAAGCCCGTATGTTTTTGCTCCCATCGAATTTAACAAAGTTATTGCCTTGTTGTCATCCTCAATTTCGTTGGCTACGCAATATATTTCTATGCGTTCCACATACGTGGCCCAGTCTTCTATTTCTGCATTAAAGTCATTAATATTTCCTCGCTTAGGCATCTTCTCTTTTTGAGAACAGTACAAGTATTACTTTACTTATTATTATTAATTTTCTTCTCTCTTCTTGAGAACACACCAGCCTTTCTGAAAAATCTTATTACTTTTCTGAAATTCTTAATAATCTCCAAAATGGCGGTTTCCCGCTTCTTCCTTCTTCTTCGGCGGTTTTCCTGCGAAAATGGCGGCTTTCCCGCGCTTCTCGGCTCTCCCCGCCCACGGCAATGGCGGTTTCCCGCTTCTTCCCCTGGCGGGAGGGGTACACTTTCCCCCGCGGGCGACGGCCGCTGGCTACCGGTCCCCAGCCTGTGCGTCGGCTTCAGCGCTCTCCGCTGGCTTTCAGACCCCCAGCCCGCGCGTCGGCTTCAGCGCTCTCCGCTGGTTTTCAGATCCCCAGCCCGCGCGTCGGCTTCAGCGCTCTCCGCTGGCTTTCAGATCCCCAGCCCGCGCGTCGGCTTCAGCGCTCTCCTTCCCGCGGCAGGCAACCGGCTCCGGGTACCCCCGATGACGGCGGACAGTTACAGCCTCTGAACTGGCTCTCGGCCAATTCCCAATTTCTCGGCTCTGTCTCACCCGGCCTGCTCCCGGTCTCAGCGCCTCTGGACCCGACTTTGTCTGGCTCCTTTCCCCCTCGACCGTGGTCGAGTGTACCGCCCTTATCCTCTGGTTTTACTCCTTCCTTATTTTCTTTTACTGTTCCCTTACTCACAGTCCGTGGCAGCCTTGCCTCTCTTGTCGATCGGCTCGCTCCTCACTGTGGCAGAAGGGACCGTCAGTGCCTGTTGCAGATGGAAGTTTTCAATGCCAAAATCTTCCTCTTTGCTATCGCTGCAGCCTCGAGTTTTCACCCAGCAGAACGACGAGGGCGGGTGCCTCACTTCGACGCTCCTTAGTTGCTTAGGAACTACTGTTGCCGCAGGGTACGATCGGCCTCGTCGCCATTGTAAAGTCTGTAAGTTGTGCAGTAAATAACTTCAGAGACTTTAGAAGTACAAACAAAACAGGTCTTTACTATTCAGAGGTCTGGGCGATTTCTGCCCTAGTTAACGTATCACAACCCTTATATACTGGTGTGGTCACTATCGGTATTACAGTATACATGAGCCAATAAATAGTGCCACCCTGAAGTAGTGCTCTTAAAGGCGAACGGTCACATTCTATAGTTCCCTTAAAGGTAAACGGTTACATACACAACAGGGACAAAAAGCAGAGGAGCAGGAAACTGACATTGCAGAAGCAGACCAGACACTAGAATAGGGGCAGTCTAGCAGAGAATACAGCCTCAGTAGAAAGTGGCAGTGAAGATGGAGGTCACAGTAAAGCCCAGAAGCCAGTGGAGAATTGGACTTCAGTTCAGGAGAAGGTAGATTTCATTCAGAGTAAAGCTGAAAAGCCAGCAGTGCACTGAAGTACAGCCCTAAACCTCAGCAGGCAACAGCTCTGGTGGGAGTTTCGCACTGGGCTGAGGCTTACACGTTGTCCAGAAGGACAGCACAATCCTGATGGCAGAGGAGTTCAGGAAATCAAAGGAAAGTTTATAATTGTAGAGGTTTATGAATAAAGAGAATGGTGGTGAAAATCAAGTTTAGATATATGAAATGTATATTTATATAACAGCAGACCTCCCATATGATATTGCTCATGGTGAGTCACTAATTTAAAACAATGTGTTGTAGAACATAACAACAGAACCACCAAATAAATCACACTCTGGTTTTATTCTATAGTATTCTGGAGTTTTTTGGCTGGGATTTTGAGGGTTGCTTCTGCAATAGTCAAATATTCTGTGAAACCTGTAAATGAATGGTCTCGATTTTCTATACTAGACAATCCACTGGCGTTGCACATGGAGTCAAGACTAAATGTAATCTTTAGGGTGAAGCAAGGTTAGAGGGTGAAGGGTTATTGGACCAGGTATACAGATGTAATTCAGTCCCCATTCTTTCCCAGCTTCTTTCCCAGGGCTGTCATCCTACTGAACTCCACAAATAAACTCTAAAGCCTGCACATCTGCCAATGCACTTTATTATGGTTATGTTTATGTTAATATATTACAAGCCAAATGTATGTTGAATGTTTAAATGTCTTAATCCAAATGTACACTCTTGGGAGCCGCAAGCCTACATTTCGTTGTACTGCACTTGTGCACTAACAATGACAATAAAAGTTGATTTGATTTGATTTGATTTTAAAATTATACATTCTGTCTTTGGAATTTATAATTAATATAAAAATAATGTCCACCATTATCATGGAAACTTTCTGTTTAAGCTTGCCATCCTGTACTTAAAGCTTTCTACCAGTTGTGGTGCTAAAGCACCAACCCTCACAGGAGGATGAAATTACAGTGTGACAAGTTTACATTGGCAGTTTCCACGATCGTGGGCATTGGAATTTATAATGGAATTATAAAAATAAGAATTTTGCTATTGAAGATCAGGGGGAGGTGGCTGGGCATTCTCTTGGAGATGGTTGTTATTTATGTGGTTCGAATGCCATGTCTACTTGTCAGCCCGAGTCTGGATGTTGTCCAAGTCCTGCGTTAGGCTTGCATCAGCTGCTTCGTTACCAGAGAAGTTGTGAATGGAGCTGAACACTGAAATCGTCATCAAACAGACCAACTCTTGCCTTTATGATGGAGGAAGGATTATTGAAGCACTTGAAGGTGATGGGGTCAAGGACGCTGTCCTGAGGAAACACAGCAGAGATGTCCTGAGACTGCAGATATTGATTTACATCATTGATGACCATCTTCCTGTGTGTTAAGTGTGACTTCACCCACTGGAGAGTTTTTTTTAATTTCCCCCATTGACCTCAATTTTACAAGGGTTCCTTGGTGCCATTCTTGACATAATGCTGCCTTAATTTTATTGGTGGTCCTGTAAGCCTTTAATCTCCTGTGTCCCACATGCTTATTTCTGTGCTGCTTGAAACTCAAAAGTAAACGCCAACTGCTTTACTCCAAGTTGTCAGAAATTTGTGCTAAGTTTTGTATATTAGTAAGTGCTCTTTTCTTGATGCCTGGCAATCCTTGACCTGACCCAACCTTACAATGATTTCCAACTCAACTCTTTAATTCTCCACCCTGCATTCGATGGCTGCCTGATTCTCTTACAACCTGATCTGACCTTTTCACCTGCCTTGAAAGTCTGATGAATCCCGGACCCAACCCTTGAATGGCTGCGAAATCCCTGACGTGACCTGATACTTCAGTGCCTGAGAGAATCCTGAACCTAACCAGACCCTTTTAATGACCACTGGGCACAATCCTTGCAATGCTGCTGAATCTCTGACCCAACCCAACCTTCTGGTGGCAGCCAAATCCCTAACCTGACCAACAACAACAACTTGCATTTATATAGCATCTTTAATGTAGTAAAATGTCCCAAGCGGCTTCACAGGAGCATTATCAAACAAAATTTGACACGAGCCACACAAGGAGATATTAGGGCAGATAACCAAAAGCTTGGTCGAAGAGGTAGATTTTAAGGAATGTCTTAAAGGAGGACAGGATTAGGGAGGGAATTCCAGCGCTTAAGGCCTCAGCAGCTGAAGACACGGCCGCCAATGGTGGACCCGATCCTTAAGTTGCTGCTGACCTGAGCCAAATCTGTCCTGCTGGTGGCAGCCCCATTCTCTTTCTTTTGTTCTGCTGCTACTGTTCACCCTTTGTTCCCCTTACTGTCCTTTTCATAGCTGCCAGTGAAAGCCCCAAAACCCTGCATTTTAATGGAGACTTCCCTGTTCTTTTATCTATTTTTGTTCTGTTGTAATCCTTTTATTAATCTTGGTGCCCTTTTAATGGTTGTCGGTAAAATCACAGACCTCATCTGACCTTACTCCACCTTTTTGGAGGCTTCCCCAGCTCGCTCTTTTTTGTTCTGCTATAATGCATTTGTCCCTCTTGCTGCTTTATTTGTTGCTGCTAGTGGAATCCTTGACCTGACCCGACCCAATCCTGCCTTCAGTGGAGGCTTCCCCTGTTCTTTTTTCTTCTGCTGTAATCCATTTGTTCCCCCGCTGCTCTTTTCAGCTATCTCTATCATATTATTAACAGTTTCTGTCATGCACGGTTTCAAAGCGAGTTGATGTCATATTCTAAAGAAGCAATGCGATTACACATGAACTGTCTGTGTGGTATTGACTCCCTATGTGCAATGCCACAGGGCATCAGCTAGTAATGTTAAAAGTTTTGCATTATAGCATGCAATACCTGTATACATTAACCTTACTTCATGTGTCACAATTTTTCACTCACAATATATATGTCAACATTTATAATGGATCAATTGTTTGCCATCATATTTTGTTGATTTGCTGCTGTTTTATTTGAAGCCAAAGAGTGAACTACTAAGACTGCTTTTTTGGAGAGAAAGTCCACCTATTTTCTTAGTAACTGAGATTTCTAATGTCCAAAATAAGGCTTAAAACAATAACAAATTAAAACACTTACATATTTCACAATAACACAATTCAATTTCACCTGAGCTCCAACCCTCCTCTTGCGCCATTCATTATAGATAGAGTAACAGCTTTTTGCATCATCAACTTGAAGTGCTGCCACTGAAAAGTAGAATACATATACATTGATTCACCTTTTTTCATCTGTTACTCCACCTGCCGTTACTGACACTTTATACAGAATCTGTTAATATTTGTACATTTCCCTCTTGCTATCCATGGCATTATTTTGTGGTTGAGAGGGGTACAGATGACCTACAATCTGGGATTTTGGTGCAGGGCTAATGATTTAAAGACTAACAATAAATTGTTGTTTATTTACTTTGATCACATTGACATAAATGTATTCTTTTATTCCCATTAGTTATTTCTTGTGCTCCTCAGCATTTGTCTGAAAAATAACTAATGGGGTGGCTTCACTTTTGCTAAGAATTAATGGGCAAGGTTAACCACCATTTTGACTTTTGTGTCATTTGTAGCAACCTGAATCATCAAAACCTAGAGAAATTTTATTTTCAGTTCAGAATATTAAGTGACCAAATGTAAGTTTAACAGTGGCAGCTTGAATTTTTACAGGTGAATATGCATTAAAATAACCTGAAGTTGAATTGCAGAATGCCCCAACACTTTCAGATATTTCTTGATATTATAATTGATGTTCCTGATAAAGATACATTGCCTTTTTCTCCTGCTGGCTTATCCAGTGTCTATGCACAAAATTTAAGAGCCTAATTTGTTTTTAGTTTCAGAGGGCCTGTTCTTTGTGTGAAGAATGGAAAAGGGAAATTCTGAAGCACCATACAAATCAAAACAGCACGATATACTGGGGCAACTGCTCTCCTCTGCTGTGGCCTAAACATGCCTGGGAGGTGGCGAAAGTATGTTTTACTTAAAGTTTTATATACAGAAAATGTGGTAAACAATTATAATTATCATTAAATATTCTGATTGCAGTAATTTAGTATGTGCAACCTGAGCCTTCACTGCAGATGCTGAGCACACAATGAAATAAGAACCAGAATGAGAAAAGTGCAGCTTGTTTGTGTGACATTTATGAGCCAATCCAACTTTTTATTTAGTTGAAGATCTCAAATGAAAATTTTTATGCTGCTTCTTGCAGTGATATCACCATCCTATAGAAGCAGTTTGCATGATATCACCATCCTATAGATTGCAATGACTAGTTTAAAATTACATGCATTAGTAGTTATGGCTTTTGTGGAATGGAGATCTCTTCGCCCAGCATCCATAGGGGCAGAAAGCCCGCTCTAACTCTGGGATTGAATGCTTGCATAGCTCTATCCCAGGGATAGAGTGGTTTCTCTGCTACTGTGGATGCTGGGTAAAGAACTCCCCATTCGACAAAAGCCGTTTCTTTCACAAAACGCACTACCGCCTATCGCTAACCTGCATGCACTGACCTCACCAGCCTCCTAAATCAAGGAAAATGCATGCAAACAGCGAGGGGGGCCATCCTTTCCTGCCCCAGTGCTGCGTCCATGCACTCTTTCAGTGGCTGCTGGTAGCTCCTCTCTCCCCGGCCCTGCCATTGTCTTCTTTCCCTCAGCTTCTGATGGCGGAACTGCTTCTTTGAGGAGCTTTGGCATTGGGGAGGGAAGGTGGATGGCTGTCCCAGGTCTCTATGTCTCTTCGCTGCTCCATAGAGTGATAGCTAGGACTCACAGACCATATCCATTAGTCAGTCTTCCTGCAGACTCACTGCTCAACCAGAAAACTGCAGTTTCATTCCTACACAATGTTACCTGTTGTATTTTCCCTCCCAAATGTTCTCAATCTGTTCTAAGACTTGCCTTTGAAAGCTTCAATATACCGACACAACCTGCCATCACATTTCCCTCTTTTTCTGTCCTGTGACTGCCCTAATGCTGGTAATGTAAGAGAATTTGAATCTGACAACCAAATACGGTTTTTAACTTAATCCTTTTATTGTATTCGATCAAGTCTTTAACATACGCAATGTCTCTAAGCAGTAGACATAGAGAAATAAACAATATTACCTCATTTCCCATCTGGGTAGAGATGTAACCTTTGTTGATCCTTTCGTTCCTGTCTCTCTATTAATTGTGAAGATCAAGATCTTTATAGACCTCTAGTTACGCATACTGTCCTAAATGATTCTGTATCCTGTTAACAGATATTGTGAACAAGAACCCCAGAAATCAAAGAGTTTGTACAAAACTTCCAGATGCCAACATGTTTACCATCTAGGCATGTAACTAATCATCTTACAAAGCATTGACAAAAAGAAGTCAACAGGCACAAATCACACATCCTACACTTGCAGCAGCACAGTCGGCTAAATTGTACCGACACATTAAACCCTAAAGCGTCCTGGGAATGAACAACTGCAACAATTTCATTATTTCTAGCTACAGTACAAATCCACTCCCACAATGTCCAACTGGTTTGCGACCGCAGGCAGTGCATCATGCAGGTCTGTTCCCAGTTTTCTGGCAGCAGTCATGATGCATTTATCCTGCGACTGTCCTCTGTGCCACCTTTGTTCCAACTAGGTAGTCAGGTTTCCGGATGGCTACTGGGTGACTTGGTTCATGACTCCTGCCAGGAACCTAGGCACAGGCGCAGAGCGGGCCTACAACGAGAGCCACACTGCTACTAGAAACATCATCAAGCAGACAGTCTGTGTATTCACACGATGCTTCCACTGCCTGGACCGTTCTGGAGGACCCTTGCAGTATAGCCCTGACTGTGTGTCCTAATTTGTTGTCGTCTGCTGCATGCTCCACAACTTTGTCATCTTAAGAAGGAGGAGGAACAGCAGGAGCAGTCTGGAGTGACGGTGCATCTTCCTGAAGGCCAGCCTGCTCTTCCTCCATTGGCAGAGAGGTGTGCATATTTGTAGCCCCTGAAATGTAAAAGGGACAAGGGTTAGCTTTTAGTGTGGCAGCAGAACAGAGGAAGTAGTTGTTGGTGAAAGCAGCTGTAGTTTGTCATACACAGTGTCTATGGTGAGATGGAAGTAGGAAGGGAAAAAGTGGATATGTTATGAAGAAACCCTGCGCGATGTCTCTTCCAGTGTTGCCAGTTGCCATGGCCATAAATCTGCCTTTACATGTTATCTCTTGCAAGAAGAAAGGGAGTGTTATCTCTTGCAAGAAGGAAGGGAGTGTGTTAGAGGCAGTCTTGTGAGGTATTTAGAGAATGTGCCTGTCATGGTTGAATAGTTAGTATGCAGTGTGTGAGAAATGTGTGAGGAAGTGCGAATTGCAATAATGATGAGTGTGAGTATGAGGAGAGGAAGGTGGAGTGAAGTGTGATGCAGTGATTGCAGGAGAGTGAAAGGAAGAGTAGAGAGTAAGAGAGAAATATTCTTACCGTGACAACTCTGGTGAGGTTATTGAACTTTTTGCGGCATTAACATAAGAACATAAGAAATAGGAGCAGGAGTAGGCCATTTGGCCCCTCGAGCCTGCTCCGTCATTTAATAAGATCATGGCTGATCTTCTACCTCAACTCCACTTTCCTGCACTATCCCCATATTCCTTGAGTCCCTTAATATCCAAAAATCTATCGATCTCTGACTTGAATATACTCAACGACTGAGCCTCCACAGCTCTCTGGGGTAGAGAATTCCAAAGATTCACCACCCTCTGAGTGAAGAAATTTCTCCTCATCTCAGTCCGAAATGGCCGACCCCTTATTCTGAGACTGTGACCCCTGGTTCTAGACTCCCCAGCCAGGGGAAACATCCTCCCTGTATCTACTCTGTTAAGCCCTGTAAGAATTCTGTATGTTTCAATGAGATCACCTCTCATTCTTCTAAACTCTCGAGAATATAGGCCTAGTCTACTCAATCTGTCCTCATAGGACAATCCCACCATCCCAGGAACCAGTCTGGTGAACCTTCATTGCCTCCCTCTATGGCAAGTATATCCTTCCTTAGGTAAGGAGACCAAAACTGTACACACTACTCCAGGTGTGGTCTCACCAGGGCCGTAAATAATTGCAGTAAGACATCTTTACTATTATACTCCACCTCTTACTCTTACATTGCAGCCATGTCTGGGAGCTAGGCTTTTGCATTGACTTATTCTGCAACCTCTTCCCACCGGCAGCAGCACTGTTGTCTGGGGGGGGCTTTTTATCCCCTGGTGGGAACAGTATCTCCCTCCTCTCATCTATTGCCTGCACAGGGTCTCCAAGGCAGCATCGGAAAACTATGGTGCCCTCTCAGTACTTGTTGCAGCCATTTCTGTGCTCAGAAGTGTTTCCCTGTTATCTGCAGCTAGAGTGCATCTCCCTTTTTAAGAAATGCTGGCTGCTTTTAAATGTCATTAGAGTTGCCCTATTTCCGCTTCCCCCCCCGCCCCCCAAACAGGCATGCAGCCACTGACTAGCGTGGGTAGCTCTGGCTGAACGCTTGATTCGTTATAATGAAACTACGACACAAATATTACTTGCTGCTTGGGGCAACTGCAGTGCACGCCCTGCCACCTGTGCGCCTGTTTTCTGGCGCGATTGAAATTCTAGACCAGTTCGCATCAAGCTTTCCCATGTCATGAACCACATGGGAAAAATGCAAGTTCTGTCACCTGTGCCCAAGCAGTGTGCTTAAACCCCAAACTCGGATATTTTAATCTTGGATTTTTAAAATCTGGGTGTAGAAATGCCCTCTGTTCTCAGAGTTAAACAAGATATATATGTTTTAGCTACCTATGTTTTTCTAAAAGTGTTTCTGTAATCTTGTGTCAGAGTAGGAAGACCATTTTGATAAGATTGCATCTCCTAACATCAGAGGTAATATGCGCCTAATTCTTGCTCCCCTTTGTGATCCACTTGTGGCACCACATTAACAACCAGTCATCAAGAATGGAAGCAAGGTGGGGTGGAGTAACTGATTTCAATTTCAACTAAAATATTTAATCTCTCATTTCTAGTTATTTTTTCTGTTCAGGTTTTGCAGATGAATATTTTTAAAATAACGTTGCTTTTCTTTAACTTATGAAATTGTTATTAAGCATGTTTCTAAACTTTATCGCACACACACACTCACACTCTTCATTTAGAATAGGAAAAGCTCACTCCTAATTAGTAGTCAAGGTTCCCATAAATTCATGTAATTGATCCCAGAGGGAGTGATTCATACCTCACCCAGCCCACCATTATCCCAAAGAAATACTGTCTCTTTGGTATCAAAAGGTAGAAAACGATTATTGTAGCAATTGTGGAGGAAAAGTGACTAACATATTGAGAGGGGCAATTTAATTATTCCACGATGACAAGTGTTGAACTTTTCAACTCTGCATAACTGTCAACTTGATTTAAACTGATTTTTATTAATGCAGAAAATCCCAAGCACTTAATACAGCTCAATGCATCATCCCAATTAAAGTTTTCAGTGCCAAATATTGTCTGTCCATTATGTAATTTTACTTAGAGGATGACAACGTGGCACTACTCATAATATAAAATCTTTAATTTGAATTTCTATTAGTTGCAAATTTATAAGCTTTTACCCACACATATGTCTGTAAATATGCATCCACTGACTACACCTCATCTGCTATAAATCTACTTTCCCTACAAAGTCCGTAGTATGATTAGCACTGCTGCTTCAAGAAAAAAGTTAGTGTAGGCAAACTGGCCTTTTTTGTTCATGGAAAATGCATCCCTCAGGAAACCAGTCTCCATTATATTGTGGAGTTAAAATTGCCTTCGTGAGAATTATGTTTTCCTTTACCAAAAAGGGTTACCTCGCCAGTGCTAGTGCACATGTCTCCTTTTTATAGAGAAGCAATAGTATAAATTATTCAATTCAGAATTTAACTTGTAACCATTAAGACTACTGTATGGACATATCCCTGAATTATTAATGTAATATTTTGTATTTAAATTGAAAAATAGAAATTTGGCGCTTTTTTTTTGGTTGTGGTTAAATCCCATACAACATTTTGTTTTCCATAGGTTTACATGCCTCGTGGACAGGCCAACAATCGGGGGCCAGAAAAATGTGATGCGGCAGCTCTTTTGAATCTTATTAATTTCTGTGATCAGTTTGACTTTGTTGAACGGCAAAAAGTAATTGAGGTAATTAAGGGTACACTTTGAAATACTATTGGAAAGATTATTATTTTGTTTCATTTGTGATATACCTATCAATTCAGTTCATGAAAAGCGACGAGTTAAGTTAGTAACTATAGGTTTTTATTGGCTAAATAACAGAGCCCACCCTCGTGGGTGATCGGATCCAACAAGGAGGAATACCAGCCAGTCGACCACCTTTATACCTGGGCAAGCAGGCGGAGCCATGGGCGGAGTCAGCTGTGGTCAGCCCAGGTATAACAGCGTGGCAAGAGGTAACCTTGTGTAGTGATACAACAGTGTAAACAGTGATAACCATAGTGTAACAATATAAACAGTGATAACCATAGTGTAACGATAGTGAACGATAAAAGTGGTTTACCACATTCACCCCTTGTTTAAATTTGAGTCCGGCGGGGTGAAGTGTACTACCAGTTCGGGTATGTCAGTCTATCCGGAGGCCTTGTAAGCCTTTCTGATCGGCGCAGCAGCGGTGGCGGAGGTGTAGTATTCGAAGTTAAGGCTGGTGTCTGCGTGGTCGGCGAAGGCTCATGGGGTTCCGGCATGCCGTCTACCAGGGCTGGATTTGGGGGAGTGGTGGGGGGTAACGGTGGTGTCTCGGGGGTGCCCGAGGGTGCGAGGTCTCGTAAGGAGACTGTGTCCTCCCGCCCGTCTGGGTATGCCACATAGGCGTACTGGGGGTTGGCGTGCAGGAGGTCCACCCTCTCGACCAGGGGGTCCGTTTTATGGGCCCTCACGTGCTTCCGCAGCAAGACGGGCCCCGGAGAAGTCAGCCATGTTGGTAGCGAGGTTCCCGTAGTCGACTTCCTGGGGAAAACAAACATTCGTTCATGGGGGGTGGCGTTAATGGCAGTGCAAAGCAGTGACCAGATGGAATGCAGCGCTGCCGGGAGGACTTCCTGCCAGCGAGAGGTTGGGAGGCCCTTAGACTTTAAGGCTAAGAGAACGGCCTTCCAGACAGTCGCGTTCTCTCTTTCCACCTGGCCGTTCCCTCGGGGGTTGTAGCTGGTGGTCCTGCTTGCAGCAATGCCTCTCGCTAGTAGGAACTGGCGAAGTTCCTCGCTCATGAAGGATGAGCCCCGGTCGCTATGTATATAGTTCGGGAACCCGAACAAGGCGAAGAGGTCGTTCGGGCATTTGATGACCGTGGTACTGGTCATGTCTGGGCAGGGGAAGGCAAAGGGGAAACGGGAGTACTCGTCAATAATGTTGAGGAAGTACACATTACGGTCAGAGGACGGGAGGGGCCCCTTAAAATCGATGCTCAAGCGCTCGAAGGGGCGGGTGGCCTTGATCAGGCTTGCTCTGTCCGGCCTATAGAAATGCGGTTTGCATTCGGCACAGGTTTGGCAGTTCCTGGTCATGGTCCTGACCTCCTCGATGGAGTAGGGCAGGTTGCGGGCCTTAATGAAGTGGTAAAGTCTGGTGACCCCGGGGTGGCAGAGGTCGTTGTGGAGGGTCTGCAGTCTATCAATTTGCGCGTTGGCGCATGTACTTCGTGATAGAGCATCTGGGGGTTCGTTCAGTTTACCAGGCCGGTACAAGATATCGTAATCGTAGGTGGAGAGCTCAATTCTCCACCTCAAGATCTTGTCGTTCTTGATTTTGCCCCTCAGCTTGTTATTAAACATAAAAGCGACCGAACGCTGGTCGGTGAGGAGGGTAAATCGTTTGCCTGCCAGGTAATGCCTCCAGCGTCATACTGCCTCCATGATCGCCTGGGCCTCCTTCTCGACAGAAGAGTGTCGGATCTCAGGGCCCTGGAGGGTCCTTGAGAAGAAGGCTACAGGTCTCCCCGCCTGGTTAAGGGTTGCAGCTAGGGCGAAGTCGGATGCATCGCTCTCCACTTGGAAAGGGATAGACTCATCCACCGCATGCATTGTGGCCTTAGCAATGTCTCCCTTTATGAGGGAGAAGGCTGCGCATGCTTCTGCTGTCAGGGGGAAGGAGGTGGACTTCATGAGGGGTCTGGCTTTGTCTGCATAATTGGGCACCCATTGGGCATAGTAAGCGAAGAGCCCCAGGGTTCTCTTCAGCGCCTTTGGACAGTGGGGGAGGGGAAGCTCCATGAGGGGGCGCATTCTTTCGGGGTCGGGGCCGATGACTCCGTTCTCTACTACGCAGCCGAGGATGGCAAGGCGCGAGGTGTTAAACACACATTTCTCCTTATTGTAGGTGAGGTTGAGCCGTTGGGCCGTACGGAGGAATTTCTCCAGATTAACATCATGGTCCTGTCGGTCGCGGCCGCAGATGGTGACGTTTTCTAGATAAGGGAACGTGGCATGCAGCCCGTTCTGGTCAACCATCCGGTCCATCTCCCTTTGGAAGACCGAAACCCCGTTGGTGACGCCGAAGGGAACCCTAAGGAAGTGGTAGAGGCGGCCATTCGCCTCGAAGGCGGTATACTGGCGGTCCTCAGGGCGGATAGGGAGTTGGTGATAGGCCGACTTAAGGTCGATGGTAGAGAATACCCGGTACTGTGCAATCTGATTGACCATATCAGATATGCGGGGAAGGGGGTATGCGTCCAGCTGGGTGTACCGGTTTATGGTTTGGCTGTAGTCGATGACCAGGCGGTGTTTATCGCCAGTCTTAACGACTACGACCTGGGCACGCCAGGGGCTGTTGCTTCCCTCGATGATGCCCTCCTTCAGGAGTCGCTGCACCTCGGAGCTAATAAAAGCTCTGTCCCCGGCGCTGTACCGCCTGCTCTTGGTAGCGACGGGTTTACAGTCGCGGGTGAGGTTAGCGAACAGGGAGGGGGACGGGACTTTGAGGGTGGAGAGGCCGCAGGTGGTACGCGGTGGGCGGTTTAGGAATTGCTGGTTGTAGACTGTGAGGGGGGGGGAGGGATCCACCGTATGCCAAGGTGACACTTTGGAGGTGGCATTGGAAATCCAGCCCTAGTAGGACGGCAGCGCAGAGCTGGGGCAGGACGAGAAGTTTAACATTTTTATACTCCGTGCCCCTAACTGACAGGGTCACAACACAGTAGCCGCTGATGTCTGTTGAATGGGACCTCGACGCCATCGAGATCCGATTGCGCGTTGGCCGGACAGTGAGGGAGTAGCGGCTCACCGTGTCTGGATGGATGAAACTCTCCGTGCTTCCGCTGTCGAACAGGCAGGTCGTGGCGTGGCCGTTTACTTTGATGTCCATCATGGACTTGGACAGGTGATGCGGGCGAGCTTGGTCAAGTGTGACGGAGGCTAGTGTATGGCTGAGCAAGCTGCAGTAGTCTGCGGGTGAGGCGGTGGTCGGGTCTGGAGACAAGGTGGCGGTCGAGTGTGGTGAACAAAATGGCGGCGCCCACGACGTTGAACAAAATGGCGGAGAAGATGGCCGCCCCCACAACTCACGAGGCACTGCCGGCGTCGGTGGCCTTGATCAAAGATGGCCACCCCCACGACTCACGAGGTGATGCTGGCATCTGTGGCCTTGATGAAAGATGGCCGCCCCCACAACTCGCATGAGGCACTGCTGGCGTCTGTGGCTTTCCCCCTGCAGGCCTTCGCGAAGTGGCCTTTCTTGTGGCAGTCGGAGCAGGCCGCGTTTCTTGCAGGGCAGCACGCCCTCGGGTGTTTCGCCTGGCCACAGAAGAAGCAGCCGGCGGCCCAATCGCGGGGCTCCGATGTCGCAGCCGGTACCGGGGGTGGCGGTCCCGATCGGTTCCGGGACACCGACGCTGTGGTAGGCCCCAGGGGCGGCGGTGCGAGGGGTATTGCGGCCGGAGTCTGGCCCGAGTCCCAGGGTCGTGCAGCACAGTACCTGGAGTACGCCTCGAGGTCCCGATGGGCCACTTCCAAGGAGCGAGCGAGGATAGCAGCTGTTTTCAGGTCGAGGTCCTTTGATTCCAGCAGTCTTTGCCGTGAGTAGTCTGACCGAAGGCCTTTCACGAAGGCATCGCGGATATTTCCATCGGTATGTTCTGCAGCTGTTACGGCTTTAAAGTCACAGTCCCTGCCGAGTATTTGTAGCGCCCGTAAGAAATCATCAACCGACTCTCCTGGCTGTTGGGAGCGGGATCTTAGGAGATGCCTGGCGTACATTGAGTTTACAGGGCTCCGGTACTGCTCTTTTAGCAGGTTGAGGGCGTCCTCGTATGTAGCAATGTCCCGGATGAGTGCAAATACTTTAGGGCTCACCTGGGCGGTCAGAACTCTTAGTTTGGATATCGGAGGCACGCCGGATTCTCCCAGGTAGGCTTCGAAGCAGCTCAGCCAGTGTTCGAAGTCGAGGGCTGAATTCGCAGCCCGTGGGTTTAGATCCAGGTACGGCGGTCGGAGGGCTCGCAGCCAGGCCGGCTGCTGGGGCTGTTGTAGCTGGCCGTTTGGCTGGGGCTGTTCGTTTGGCTGGTCGTTTGGCTGCTCCGGTACAGACATTTCAAAATTTAGCCAATAAAATTGATACACCTATCAATTCAGTTCATGAAAAGCAACGAGTTAAGTTAGTAACTATAGGTTTTTATTGGCTAAATAACAGAGCCCACCCTCGTGGGTGATCGGATCCAACAAGGAGGAATACCAGCCAGTTGACCACCTTTATACCTGTAAGAAATCACACAACACCAGGTTATAGTCCAACAGCTTTATTTGAAATCTCAAGCTTTCGGAGCGCTGCTCCTTCTTCAGGTGAAGTGGAGAAATGCATAAAGACACAGCTTATATAGTCAGAGAATCATGTCAGATGTTTACAGGTAACCTTTCCAACTGCCATTTATCGCACCTCGCTGTGTCTTTATGCATTTCTCCACTTCACCTGAAGAAGGAGCAGCGCTCCGAAAGCTTGTGATTTCAAATAAAGCTGTTGGACTATAACCTGGTGTTGTGTGATTTCTTACATTTGTCCACCCCAGTCCAACTCCGGCATCTCCACACCATGACCTTTATACCTGGGCAAGCAGGCGGAGCCATGGGCGGAGTCAGCTGTGGTCAGCCCAGGTATAACAGCGTGGCAAGAGGTAACCTTGTGTAGTGATACAACAGTGTAAACAGTGATAACCATAGTGTAACGATATAAACAGTGATAACCATAGTGTAACGATAAAAGTGGTTTACCACAATTTGCCTGTATCCTATCCCGCACAAAGTCCCGCTTGCCTATTGTTCCTGTCCTGACTGACCTACATTGTCTCTCAGTCCCCCAATGCTCCAATCTTAAGTTCTCAGCTTTGTGTTTAAATCCTTTCATGACTTTTCCTATTCCAACTCTGCAACCTTCTCAAGCCCTACAACCCTCCCCACCCCAGAACTTTCAGTTCCTCTGAATCTGGCCTCTTGTGCATCACCACCCCCCCCTCCTTTTACCCCTCCATTGACAGCTGTGTTTTCAGCCTCTAGGCCCCACACTGGAATTCCCTCCGTAAACCTGTTTCCCTCTCTACCTCCCATTCCTCCTTAAATCTTACCTCTTTGACCAAGCTTTTGATCACCTATCTTAATTGATTCGATGTCTATTTTATGTCTGATGTTTTTCTATGTTAAAGGTGCTACATAAAAGCAAGTTGTTGATTTGAATCACTTGCAATGAGAAGGTGTTTGCTGACAAGTGGAAGGTTCTTGCCATAGGGCTGAATTTTCATATTTGCAATTTTCTGGTTTTTATTGCTGTACATCAGTTTTATGATGAGCAGATTATACAGCAGTGTAATCTGTAACATGCAGCTCAGAGTGCCTGTAGACATCCTGGTGATTGCCCTGTCAATACAGTGTCTCTGTTATGGGGGAGGAGTGTTAATGCATCTGAATGTTGTTGGCATTAGGCCAGAAATGGGGACCAGATTTTGGAGAATTTTGCCTGGTTCTGTCTCAGTATTTATTTTGTGTCAGAAAATGTATCAATATTAGTTACATCAAAAGGTGATCCAATTTTTATGTCTGCCAAAGTTTAGGATTATTTTGAAACCTTAGCTATATGAGCAATTTATTCTTGGGAAACATTAAGAGAGAGGTTGGGGAAATCACACTTTAGAAGGTGTATCGAGGCTAAAGCCCAGCATCAAAATCAGTGCTGGGATTTGGTTCCCACCTCAATGTCCCCCCGTTCCACCCGCCCCCCCCCCCCCCCCCCCCAGCCCACCCAGCCATTTAAAGTGCTATATGTTATTTATTCATCTATCTAGCTTTGATTTTGCTATGGATACCAACACATACACTGGAGCAATTGGGAACAAGAGCAGTCTATTCGGGTGATCAGCCTGCTCCTTCATTTTTGTAAACCATGACATCTCTTGCCCTTTTTAATCCCAATTCCCTGCCTTTTCTCCAAATGCTTTAACACCTTTACTTATATAGGAATATAATTATGAGCTAAGGTTCAGCTGATATCATGAAGCATGAGAGCAAACTTTAAATGCTTTCCAACAGTCATCGTAATGCTGAGGTGACATTTTTGCTTGAAAATTTCCCTTTTTTAAAGCAGTGTTTTTTGTCCAATTTTTCTTCCCCTTCCTGACGATACTGATTCAAGGGTATGGATCAATGGGTGCTGACAGCTTTCTGATACCTCAGCCATTTTTCATTGAGTCTAGATTGAGTGATTCCAGGCTATTTGACTGTGGGTGATATTTCAACCAAGCCTCACTTGATGTCCACACATGACTACTTTCACTGGAAAGTGATCAGGAGTAGCAACACTGGCTTAATTCCCTTCCCTCACTCCCCAGATTTAGCTGTATCGTCAATCGTAGCACCCTGTCTGCCAGCCTGACTCTGCACCGCTTACTCAGCACAAAATGGGAAATGATTGTTGACTCTTTCTGGTCTGTCTCTACCTCACTGCCTCTTCTCTCGACCCATCCACGGTGTCTAAATTGTCAGATTGCTTGTTCTGGATGAGCAAAAATTTTCTCCAATTAAATATTGGGAAGACCGAAGCCATTGTTTTCAGTCCTAGCCACAAACTCCGTTCCCTAGCCACTGACTCCATCCCGCTCGCTAACATCTGTCTGAGGCTGAACCACACTGTTTGCAACCTTGGTGTCATATTTGACTCTGAAATGAGCTTCCGACCATATATACGCAGCATAACAAAGACCGCCTACTTCCACCTCCGTAACATTGCCCATCTCTGCCCTTGCCTCAGCTCATCCGCTGCTGAAACCCTCATCCATGCCTTTGTTACCTCTAAACTTGACTATTCCAACGCACTCTTGGCTGGCCTCCCACATTCCACCTTATGTAAACTTGAGGTCATCCAAAACTCGGCTGCCCGTGTCCTAACTCGCACCAAGTCCCGTTCACCCATCACCCCTGTGCTCGCTGACCTACATTGGCTCCCAGTTAAGCAGCGCCTCGATTTCAAAATTCTCATCCTTGTTTTCAAATCCCTCCATGGCCTTGCCCCTTCTTAGCTCTGTAATCTCCTTCAGCCCCACAACCCCCCCGAGATACCTGCGCTCCTCTAATTCTGCCCTCTTGAGCATCCCTGATTATAATCGCTCAACCTTTGGTGGCCGTGCCTTCTGTTGCCTAGGCCCTAAGCTCTGGAATTCCCTGTCTAAACCTGTCCGCCTCGCTACCTCTCTTTCCTCCTTTAAGACCCTCCTTAAAACCTACCTCTTTGACCAAGCTTTTGGTCACCTGCCCTAATTTATCCTTATGTGGGTCGGTGTCTTTTTTTTTTGTCTCAAAATACTCCTGTGCAGCGCCTTGGGACGTTTTACTATGTTAAAGGCGCTATATAAATACAAGTTGTTGTTGCTGTTGTCTCACTCAGTACCAACCAGGTGATGGCATTTACTCCCTAAACTACTGGGGAATTTTGAAGTATAATTGTTAGTGAGACAGTTTTACATTTGCCCTCTTTGTATATTGTGAGTGGGTTTTGCATTGGATATGGATTATTAGGATGTGCAGTATGATCTATGCTCCTGCCCTCTGGAACTCTCCGCCTTGCCACCTCACTCCTGTTTTCAAATATCTCTTCAAACGTTTGGTCCAACTAGTCCATGTTGGCTTTTATCCTCCTCATGAACAGCAGTCCTAATCTCGTGTACCCTCCCTATTTCCATATCCCTTTATCCCTCTTTCCTTCAACCATCTATCTAACCTATTCTTAAATGTTGATGTGGTCTTTGCTTCAATCAATAATTCCAGTCATGCATTCCACAGTCTCTCAATCCTTTTTGTAAAAAAAAAATTCTCCTAAATTCTGTCTTAAATCTCTTAGGTTTAGCCTAATGTCTGTGTCCCCTTGTTCTAGACCCACAATCAATGGAAACAGTCTGTTTCTGTCTACTCCATTCCATTTCTTCATAATTTTAAACACCTCTATCAAATCATTCCATAATCTCCTCTGGTTTAATGAAAACAGCCCCAGTTTTTCAAATCTTTCTTACCATAGGCAGTATCCTTGTGAATCTACGGCGTATCCTTGTTATTGTCTCAACCTCCTTTCTATAGCGCAGAGCTGCAAAACTGTACTCAGTACTCCAACTGTAGTCTTACTAAGGTTTTATATAGATTCTCCATTATATCTCATCTCTAAATTTATATTCTATACCTCTTGCCATAGGGCAGCACAGTGGCATAGTGGTTAGCACTGTTGCCTCACAGCGCCAGGGACCCGGGTTCGAATCCGGCCTCGGGTGACTGTCTGTGTGGAGTTTGCACATTCTCCCCGTGTTTGCGTGGGTTTCCTCCGGGTGCTCCGGTTTCCTCCCACAGTCCAAAGATGTGCAGGTTAGGTTGATTGGCTATGATAAATTGACCCTTAGTGTTAGGGGGATTAAATACGTGGGGTTACGGGGATAGGGTGGGATATGTGTTGGTGTAGGGGTTACGGGGATCGGGTGGGATATGTTTCGGTGCAGGCGCGATGGGCCGAAATGGCCTCTATCTGCACTGTGGGGTTTCTGTGATTTCTGTGAAAACACAGTATTCCATTAGCTTTCTTTATGGCCTTATCCACCTGATCTGCTGCTTTTAATGTCTCGTGAACCTGAACTCCAATTCCTTTGCTCTTCCACATCATCCAGCATTCCCTCATTCAAAGTATAATTTTTTTTTTAAACAAAACATGCCACATCACGTTTACTGCCATTTTTTGTCTATTCCACCATCTTATCAATATACCCTTGCAGATTTTTTTGGTCCTCAATTATTTACTATACCTGCAAATTTGAACACCACTCTCTCTTGCCTTGTATCCAAATCATTGATAGACACAGTGAACAAAAGCGGACCCAGAACAGAATCCTGTGTGACACTTCGACCCACTTCTAACCCCTCTGAAAAACTGCCCTTAATTCCTACTCTCTGTTTCCTCCCCTCTTACTAGGTCTTAATCCAATTTGTTTCCCTTCCCTTAATTCCATGACCATAAATCATCTCCAATAGTCCCCTGTGTGGTACCCTTGTTAAAAGCTTTCTCAAAATCCATATGCACCACATCTACTGCATTTCCTCTATCCACCATATCTGTCACCTCCTTAAGGAACTCTATCAGGTTTGTCAAACACGATATTCCTTTCTGAAAGCCACGTTGGCTGCTTCTAATTTATTTTCTCTTCATTCTGACATTTAGTGATTTCATCTTTATTTTAAAAATTCCAACATTTTTCCTATCACAGATGTTAAATGAACCAGCCTGTAATTATGCAGGTTAGCTCTATCTCCCTTTTTGAAAATGGGTATTGCATTGGCCACTCTTCAGTTCTCCAGCACACATCCGCTCTCAATAAAACCCTGAAGTATATTTCAGATTTCCAGCATCCGCAGTATTTTGCTTTTTGTCCATGAAGTATAATTTCTAGGACCGTTATTTCTTCACTCAGGATCCTTGGATGTGTCCCAGCGTTTTGTCTTCCTTTAGCTTAACTAACTTCTCTAATACTTTTGCTTTTAGTTGTTATGATATTTGTCATCTCACTTCTAATTAATTCAGGATTCACCTTCTCCACAACCGCCTTCTCCTTTGTAAACATTAAAGCAAAGTACTTGTTAAGTATCCCTGCCAATTTCTACTTATTCTCTACTAATTCACTGGGGGGAATTTTAAACCTCAAGAACAGGCGGGTAAAGAGTTAAAATTTTAGATTTTTCGATCGGGAGCGCAACCCGGCTCCATTTCTGGGTTTAACGGAGGTGCGTTGGGATGCCGACGAGAAACCTACTTGCCGAAGTTGGGGATTTAATTATTGTAGGCTGACTGGTAATTATTGGCTCAATTAATGTCCTTGGGAGACATTACTGAGGTCTTTGCAAATTGACCAGGGAAACGGAGGTGAGTTTGAGCAGCAGTTCAGGTGGGTATTTAAACTTGTCATTGTCCCATCTGAATAAAAGATCACTTATTGCAGCTGGTGTTTCAGTTCCCTCCGGCAAGCGTTTGGCAGAGATGCTTGTGTGGATACAGCTTTTTTCAACCTTGGAAGCTTTCAAAATGACAAGATCAGGATAGAAGGTGCATTGCACGTGTTTGACAGCACATCAGAAGAGGAAGACCATCACCATTTACGGCAGCGATGACGTGCTGGGTTGGGATTAACAATCATAGAATCATAGAAAGTTACAGCACGGAAGGAGGCCATTTCGGCCCATCGTGTCCGCTCCGGCCAACAAAGAGCTATCCAGCCTAATCCCGCTTCCCAGCTCTTGGTCCGTAGCCCTGCAGGTTAGAGCATCCCAAGTGCACATCCAAGTACTTTTTAAATGTGGTTAGGGTTCCTGCCTCTACCACCCTTTCAGGCAGTGAGTTCCAGATCCCCTCAACCCTCTGGGTGAAGAAATTTCCCCTCAAATTCCCCCTAAACCTTCCACCAATTACTTTAAATCTGTGCCCCCTGGTTTTTGACCCCTCTGCTAAAGGAAATAGGTCCTTTCTATCCACTTTATCTATGCCCCTCATAATTTTATACACCTCAATAAGGTCTCCCCTCAGCCTCCTCTGTTCCAAGGAAAACAGACCCAGCCTATCCAGTCTTTCCTCATAGCTAAGATTCTCTACTCGCGGCAACATCCTTGTAAATCTCCTCTGTACCCTCTGTAGTGCAATCAAATCTTTTCTGTAATGTGGTGACCAGAACTGCACGCAGTACTCTAGCTGAGGCCTAACTAGTGTTTTATACAGTTGAAGCGTAACCCCCCTGCTCTTGTATTCTATGCAATAAAGGCAAGCATTCCGTATGCCTTCTTAACCACCTTGTCTACCTGGCCTGCTACCTTCAGGGATCTGTGGACATGCACTCCACGGTCCCTTTGTTCCTCTACACTACTCAGTGTCCTACCATTTAATGTGTATTCCCTTTCCTTGTTAGCCCTCCCCAAATGCATTACCTCACACTTCTCCGGATTAAATTCCATTTGCCACTGTTCTGCCCACCTGACCAATTTATTGATATCTTCCTGCAGTCTACAGCTTCATTCTTTGATATCAACCACAACCGATTTTAGTATCATCTGCAAACTTCTTAATCATACCCCCTATATTCAAATCAAAATCTTTGATATATACCACAAAAAGCAGGGGACCTAGTACAGGTAGACTATCCTTTATCCGAACTTCCGAAAACCTCTAAAAACCGAAAGTTTTTTTGTTCAGCGTAAGTCGTGCGCACGACATGACCAGAGTGGCGCACGACTTACGCTGAGCAGGGCAGAGGGTCACAGAGTTCCCTCCTGGGTAGGAGATTGCAGGGCGAGCTGGGCAGTGTGGAGGAGGTACCGGGAGAGTGAACCCAACAATACAGCGGCCGGTCCGATAGCTGCAGCGGCCCGTCCGATATTCTTTTCTCCCCTGACCTGACCCGCGGCCCGTCCGATATTCTTTTCTCCCCCCGACCTGAACCGAACTGAGGCCCGTCCGATATTCTTTTCTCCCGACCTGACCCGACCCGCGGCCCGTCCGATATTCTTTTCTCCCCCCCCCCCCCCCCCCCCGACCCAACCCGAACCGCGGCCCGTCCGATATTCTTTTCTCCCTGCCCCCCGACCCGACCCGACCAATATTCTTTTCTCTCCCGACCCGACCCACGGCCCGTCCGATATTCTTTTCTCCCCCCACCGACCACCCCCCCCCCCCGGGACCCCACCCTGACCCCCCCCCCCCCCCCCCGACCTGAACCGCGGCCCGTCCGATATTCTTTTCTCCCCCCCCCCCCCCCCCCCCCCCCCGACCTGATTTGCGGGCCAGCTTAGTAGGAGTCAGCCAATATCCGGCTTTCCAGAGAAGCAGGAAGGGGAATGAGACACGGAACAGTCGCAAGAGGTAGCCTGAACTTTTACAATTTATATTAAATACAAATTTCCCAGTCTTATAATAATACCTTCTGAAATCCGAAAAATTCTGAGAACCGAAACTCAGCTGGTCCCAAGGCTTTCGGATAAGGGATAGTGTACCTGTACTGAACCCTGCAGAACCCCACTGGAAACAGCCTTCCAGTCACAAAAACACCCATCAACCATTACCCTCTGCTTCCTGTCTCCGAGCCAGTTTTGAATCCAACTTGACACTTTGCCCTGGATCCCATGGGCTTTTAACTTTGTGACCAGTCTGCCATGTGGAACCTTATCAAAAGCCTTGCTAAAGTCCTTATACACTACATCATCCGCACTACCCTCATCTACCCTCCTTGTTACCTCCTCAAAAATTCAATCAAGTTTGTCAGACACGACCTTCCCTTAACAAATCTGTGCTGACTATCCTTGAATAATCCGTGTCTTTCTAAATGAAGATTTATCCTGTCCTTCAGAATTCTTTCCAATAACTTTCCCACCTCCGAGGTTAGGCTGACTGGCCTGTAATTACTCGGTCTATCCTTTTCTCCCTTTTTAAACAAGGGTACCATATTAGCAGTCCACCAGTACCATACCTGAAGCCAGAGAGGATTGGAAAATGATGGCCAGGGCCTCTGCAATTTCCTCTTTTGCTTCGCTTACCAGCCTGGGATACATTTCATCCGGGCCTGGGGATTTATCCACTTTTGAAGCTGCTAAACCCCTTAATACTTCCTCTCTCGCTATGTTTATTACATCTAATATTTCACACTCCTCCTCCCCGATAGCAATGTCTGCTTCGCCCCTCTCCTTTGTGAAAACAGATGCAAAGTATTCATTAAGAACCCTACCGACGTCTCCTGCCTCCACACACAGATTACCCTCATGATCTCTAATAGGTCCTACCCTTTCTTTAGTTATCCTCTCACTCTTAATATATTTATAAAACATCTTTGGGTTTTCCTTGATTTTACTTGCCAAGAATCTTTCATGCTCTCTCTTTGCTTTCCTAATATCCTTTTTAATTGCACCCCTGCACTTTCTGTACTCCTCTAAAGATTCTAGAATATTTAGCCCTTGGTATCTGTCATACGCCTCCCTTTTTTTCTTCTACCCTGTATGTCTCTAGACATCCAGGGGGCTCTAGATTTGTTAGTCCCACCTTTTTTCTTTAAGGGCACATATTTGGTCTGAACCCTCCGGATTTTCTCCTTGAAAGCCTCCCACTGCTCTGACACTGATTTACCTTCAAGTTGCTGTTTCCAGTCCACTATGGCTAAATCCCCTCTGAGCTTAGCAAAATTTGTTTTTCCCCAATTTAGAATTTTTATTCCTGGTCTATTCTTGTCCTTTTCCATAACTACTTTAAATCTAACAGAATTATGGTCACTAGCACCAAAATGCTTCCCCATTGATACGCTTTCTACCTGCTCAGCTTTATTCCCTAAAACTAAGTCCAGAACCACCCCCTCCCTTGTTGGGCTTGCTACATACTGGCTAAAAAAGTTCTCCTGGATGAATTTTAGGAATTCCGCACCCTCTATACTCTTCACACTAATTTTATTCCAGTTAATATTGGAGTAGTTGAAATCCCCTACTATTGCTGCCCTATAGTTTTTGCACTCCTCAGAAATTTGTCTACATATTTGTTCTATCTCCCTCTCACTGTTTGGGGGTCTGTAGTACACTCCCAGTGGTGTGATCACCCCTTTTTTGTTTTTCAATTCGACCCATATGGCCTTGTTTGATGATCCCTCCAACATATCATCCCTCCTCACAGCTGTAATAGTTTTTTTAATCAACCCCCCTCCCTTTTTACCTCCCTCACTATCCCGTCTGAAAATCCTGTAACCAGGAATGTTGAGCTGCCATACCTGCCCCTCTTTCAGCCACGTCTCTGTAATAGCTATAATATCATAGTCCCAAGTATCTACCTGTGCCCTCAGCTCGTCTGCCTTGTTCGCTATACTCCTTGCATTGAAGTAGATACCATTTAGTACAGGCAAACCTCCTTGTTGACTAATATCTAGCCCTTGATTCCTCTGTCGTTTAAATTTACTTTCTACATTTTTGTTTTCCAATTCCAGTTTTTCTTCCCTCCCTATTGACTCTATACTTGGGTTCCCATCCCCCTGCCAAGCTAGTTTAAACCTTCCCCAACAGCACTAGCAAACCCTCCCGCGAGGATATTGGTTCCGTTCCCATTGAGGTGCAACCCGTCTGGCTTGTAGAGGTCCCACCTCTCCCAGAAATTGTTCCAATTCCTCAGGAATCTAAAGTCCTCCCTCCAAACAATCTCTCCAGCCATGCATTCATCTGCTCTATCTTCCTATTTCTGTACTCACTAGCATGTGGTACTGGTATTACTGCCTTTTGAGGTCCTATTTTTTAAGCTCTTTCCTAGCTCCCTAAACTCTGCCTGCAGGACCTCATCCCTCTTCCTACCTATGTCATTGGTACGGATATGGACCACGACCTCTGGCTGGTCACCCTCCCCCCTCAGAATGCCCTGCAGCTGCTCAGTGACATCCTTGCTCCTGGAACCAGGGAGGCAACATACCATCCTGGAGTCACATCTGCGGCCGTAGAAACGCCTGTCTGATCCCCTATCACTATTGCTCTCCCTTTCCTCTCTTCCCCCGCCCCCCCCCCCCCCCCCCCCAAGTGCACAGGAGGGGCGGTGCGCAAAAAGGGAGGTGCACAGGAGAGGGTCCAAGGTCGCAGGAGGCACTACCCACATCTCACGGTTTACAGATAGAGGCTCAGCATCCTTGACCTCTCGGAAGAGTAGTGCTTCCGCAGGTTGAGGTTGTCACGTCAAGTGGTGACAGACCTGGTGGCTACACATTACCACTGGCTGTGAAAGTGACCACCGCCCTCAACCTTTTCATCTCTGGATCCTTCCAGGGCGTTACCAGAGACATATCCAGGATCTCCCAGTCGGCTGTACATAAATGCATAAGGTAGGTCACTGATGGCTTATTTGCCAGGGCTGACAATTATGTAAACTTGCCCAGTGATGATAATCACCAGAATGAGCGGGCACTCTGATTCGCCTCTCTGGATGTATTCCCACAGGTACAGAGTGCCATCGACTGCACACCCATGGCAATCCGAGTACTATAAACCAAAAAGGCTATTCATCCTTCAATGTGCAGCTGGTGTGCAACCACAAGAAGAGGTTCATGCAGGTCTGCAGCAGATTCCCTGTGAACTGTCATTATCCATTCATACTATGGCAGTCCAACTTTCCAGACCTGTTCGTTCCAGGAAGCAGACTTGAGGGCTGACTCATAGGAGACGAGGAATACTCCCTTCACACTTGGCTCATGACATCTGTGAGGAACCCCACCAATGAGGCGCAGGAGAGCTACATGAGCCACATGACCACTAGGTGTGTCATCGAGCAAGCCATTGGAATGCTGAAGATACGCTTCAGGTGCCGAGATAGGTCTGCAGGCGCCCTTCAGTACTCACCAGCGAGTGTCTCCAGAATGATAGTAGTGGGCCGAGTCCTGCACAACATTGCACAGCAGAGAGGATTGCAGGTGGAGGAGGACAAAGGGTCTTACCACTCATCTTCGGATGAGGAGAATATGGAGGAGTAGGAGGAGGATGAAGATGGGGCATCCATTGCCTCACCAGCCGCTTACATTGCTGCCTGGGAACATAAGAACATAAGAAATAGGAGCAGGAGTAGGCCATTTGGCCCTTCGAGCCTGCTCCACCATTCAATAAGATCATGGCTGATGTTCTACCTCATCTTCATTTTCCTGCACTATCCTCATCCCTTGATTCCCTTCATATTCAAAAATGTATCGAACTCTGTCTTAAATATACTCAATGACTGAGTCTCCACAGCCCTCTGGGGTAGAGAATTCCAAAGATTCACCACCCTCTGAGTGAAGAAATTTCTCCTCATCTCAGTCTTAAATGGCCGACCTCTTATTCTGAGACTGTGACCCCTGGTTCTAGACTCTCCAGCCAGGGGAAACATTCTCCCTGCATCTACCCTGTCGAGCCCTGTAAGAATTTTGTATGTTTCAATGAGATCACCTCTCATTCTTCTAAAATCTAGAGAATATAGGCCTAGTCTACTCAATTTCTCCTCGTAGGACAATCCCCCCATCCCAAGAACCATTTTGGTGAACCTTATGTTGCACTCCCTCTATGGCAAGTATATCCTTCCTTGGGTAAGGAGACCAAAACTGTACATAATACTCCAGGCGTGGTCTCACCAGTGCAGTATATAATTGCAGTAAGACGTCTTTACTCTTATACTCAAATCCTCTTGTAATAAAAGCCAACATACCATTTGCTTTCTTGATTGCTTGCTGTACCTGCATGTTAACTTTCAGTGATTCGTGTGCAAGGACACCCAGGTCCCTCTGAACACCAACATTTCCCAATCTCTCACCATTTAAAAAATACACTGCTTTTCTATTTTTCCTACCAAAGTGGATAACTTCACATTTCTCCATATTCATTATATTTCATTTGCCATGTTCTTGCCCACTCACTTAGCCTTCTGAAGCCTCTTTGCATTCTCCTCACAATTTACATTCCCACCCAGCTTCGTATCATCAACAAACTTGGATATATTACATTTGGTCCGCTCATCCAAATCATTGATGTAGATTGTGAATAGCTGAGGCCCAAGCACTGATCCTTGCGGTACCCCACTAGTTGCCCTAATATCGTGAAGGTTGTTCTCATGTAAAACCTAAGAAATGAAATCCTGCAGTTTGCTTCCCGCCACTAGGACCAACCCCCCTCCTCTTGCACTAAACAGTCCTTCAACACTCATCCGCCCATTGCACATCCGCCCAATGGGTCCCATCATGTATTGACATTCATCATGAAAGAAGAAAAAGCCGAGTTGGCACTCGGGATGCAATAATGAGAAAGATGTGGAAGTGGTGCTAATCAATAAATTTTATGTGGCATTATAAAAAAAAAAGTTAACAACAACATTTGTCAAAAACACCCATGTGCAGACCTTTGGTGAACTTGTGCTTCCCAGCACTTCTACATGTTACATCCTGTGTGGCGTCAGCAAAGGTTGAGGCAGGCTGCCAGATCCCTGCCCTGACTGCTGAGACGCTTTTGGCCTATGTCCTCGGGGTTTTGGAGCCCCCGAGGGCCCCGCCAAAGACTGCTGCACCTGCACAGGGGCAGACTCGGCCATCAGGAGATGAGGCAGCATGTCGAGTACTGGATGGGGTGGGGTCCACGGGTGAGAAGTGGGAGCGCTTTGAGTGGAGTTCCCACTTCCATGTCCCCTTTCACTATCATTCCTCTCCTGGGCCAGTGCCATGTCGCTCCTACCACTCTGCTTCAGACCAGCTTGGTGGAGATCAGTGATGCATTGTAAGGCCACAAATAAGGAATCTGTCATCCAGTTTAAGGTGGCAGACAAGTTGGCATCCAAAGTCTGCACGGCTGTGGTCACGACCTGCATGGACTCATTCAAGAGCCGTGCTTGAAGCTGCATGGAGGCGGCCGCTCTGTCTATGGCAGACATTCTCACAATTCCCTGTGTCACCAATCCACTAGCGAGCGAGTTGGACTCCTCCATCCTCTCTGCTATTGTGGAGAGTGTGTGTGGCACGTCTGTCAGTACTTGGCTAAGTTGCTGATGCACCTCTAGCATTCTCCTCAACAATAGCCCCTGGGGTTCAGCATCTGTGTCCAGCTTAGCAGCGCTTGGAGAGGATTGCGCTCCCCCAACGCGGACTCTCTACAGCTGTCTCTGCCACCAGTATCTGCTCGTGCTCGCTTGTGAGGTGTGAATCACCAGGTGAAAACCCAACTGTCTAACTGGACCCACTGAAGTCTGAGTATCTGCGCTGGTGCATAGCTGTACCTCCTGTGACAGTACACCCTCCAAAGGAATGAGGTCCTCTGCGGGATCATCCTCATGGATTTCTTGTGACACTTGTACATGTGAAGACCCTGGAAAACAAAACAAAGGGATATGATTGAGTCGTGGCAAAGTCACAGTCTTGACAATCACCGTTCAGTCATTGATGAAATAAAGTCAGCGTATGTGTGTCAGAAATATTTGTAATTCTGTCACCAGCTTTCTGTGAACGCCCTGTCTCTCCATCTCCGACTGAGGGACGCAGATGTGTCACTTATCTCCAGGGCCTTCTCCTCTGCATCTGTAAGCTGGACTATGTGTGGTGGCTCACCTGCAGTCCTGTCCCTCTCCCTGGCGTTTTGCACTCTCATCTCCTACAAGGGGCGAAAAAACAGACCCGTGAGTGAGTGAGGGTCAGGTATTCACCCGATGGATGCAATGCATTCGATGAGGGTGACTGTATGACAGATGCATCACATTGCATAAGGATTGGGGGAAGTGGCAACATGGGGAGGTGATAAAATGCATAGAAAGTGAAGGCTGGGTGCTGCTGAACGTTGAGTGGGTGTGAGGAGTGATGTGCTGGAGAACACTTAGCAAGACAGAGTGAAAGGGTGGGTGTGGGGGAGCTTACAGGATGTCGTTGATTCAGCAAACGTACTCGCCTCACTTTTCATGACCTAAGTTTTCATTCCTAAGTTGCACCCAAGACCGGAGCACACTGCTGCTGGTGCTCACCACCTCAGCTACCTCTAACCATGCCTTCTTGGTGAGAGCCACAGGTTTCTTCCTCCTGTCGCTGGGGAATGTACATCCCTACTGCTCCTGACTGCACCCAGCAGTAATTCCAGCAATGCGTCATTGAATCTGGGTGTTGCCTTTGCTCTATGTCCACCGTCCATCCTGAACACCTCCAATTTCCATTTTGTGCACTGTCCCTTTAAATACAGCTGAGATCGCATCATGCGGGTGTGCATCACGTCCACTGCACAGCTTGGAGACGCGAAACCCAGAAGTTAATTGGCACAATTTAGTTGAGATTGCAGATTCCCACCCACTCATTTGAATTCCGGGTTTCGCCTATGCAATTCCACCCCCCAGCTCGGAAGCTGCCTTCATATTGATATCCAGCCCATCGTCTCCTCTTAGGGGTTCCACCTCACATTTAACTATTCTGTTTTTACTGATATATTTGTAGTGATGATCTGCACTTGAATATCTAAAATTAAGTTTCATGTGTAGGAATGTCTAGTTCCTATCAAAAGATTGAGGTCCACTCAGGCGATCAAATAAACGAGGTGGAATGAAAATTAACAGAGTTTAACGGATAATTACAGGAGAACATCGAATATAGGTCTAGTCAGTTCGGAGGCTCCACGAGGACTGCTTGGGCAGTCCCCTGGCTGATGTCATGACGTCATCACGTTTTTCCCACCGGTGGGGGATCACATTATGAACAGCGTGACGTCATCGCATTTACCCGCGCTATTAAAGTGATCGCGTTCTGTACATGTAAACAGTGAAAACAAAGATACAGACTCAGGCTGTAGCTAACATATTATTAAAGGGAATTATATACAATTGATCGGAGTCCCTTAGTGGCTCCGCCACATGCGCCCCCCCAGAATTGTCTTTAACAGCAAAAGTAAAACGGCGAGGAGGCCTGACAAGCCTGTCAGAGCAACTTCTGTAGCCTTGAAGCGCATTTTATGATGCACACTACTTTTTCTTAAAGACTTCTAAATTTGAGTGAACAATATTTGATCTAAAGTTCACCCAAATTTAAAAGTCTAGTTATGTCATTGATTGTGAACTTTATGTAACTGGAGACACATTGCTATGGAATGGTGCATTCTGTTGGATGCAGAAACACTGAATGTTAATTTATACCGACACATGATTCTGATGTTTATGTTCAGGTAATTAAATGTCGCAATGATCTGATGCATTCTGTTGAAATGAGCGTGTCTGCAGAATGGTTAGATAACTGTAGACAGAAGATCCTTGTACTTCTGCAGGAATTTCAACACATCTCTGAAGCAAAAGCAGCAAACAAAATGATACAAGAGGTAACTGTAATATAAATACTTTTTATGAAACAAGTTTTTTTTAAACAATTACTGTAATATTACTTTGAGTACTTATAAAGCCAGTGCTTGCCATAAAGGCTCAACCTCAGAACCACTTTTGCTTCAAGCATCTGAGTTGTAAAGTGAAGAAAAATATAGTGGGCAATTAAAAAAAATTATTAGTTGATCTCCTGTGGCATTGCCCATGGATAAAGAATTAGTAAATAAATAAGTCGGGTGCTCCACTTGTTGCAGGTAGATAGATAAATTTGTGTCTTTGCATACCTCGGTGCAGAAATAAATTTGTGCATGCAACCTAAATAAATAAATGTGTGTTGCACACTTCTTGCAGTTAAATGAATCTCTGTGTTTAGCACCTGCTTCTGGCACTGATTACAAAATAATTAGAAATAGGTGCGCATGAGAAACATGCATAATATATACTACATATATAATGTATACAAATTAGAAATATGTAATTATAGAAATGTATACAACTATATTTATATAAATATGAAAAAATTATATATTAATAGTGTAAATACAACTATGCATATTAAAATGTATCAATTAGAAATATGTTTAATTGCATTTATAAATCCTATAATTGTAAATGTCATTTAAAAAAATTGAGAGTGCAAATGAATAAATATGATTGGATAGCTCTTATTTCCTTTTTGATTGTTCAGTGCTAACCATGTGATCAGTCAGATGGTTATCAGCAGCCAATTGGATTACCAAAACCAAAAGGTTGTCATGGGATATTCCAGCCAACCTCACCTTCCATCTCTACAACCACGCAATAAACTCGGAGAGGTGAATGTTTCAAACAATTTAGCTACTGGTTCTGTAAACACCCACTTTGACTCGGAGCATCCAATCCCATTCTCCAGCATCAGCTTGCCTCCCAACTGTTCCCTTCATGTTTCTGGATATATTGGCTTTGGAAGGGGTGAAGCGCAAATTTATCAAAATGATTACCAGGGCTTAAAGGGTTAAATTATGAGGCCAGGTTGCATAAATGTGGGTGACTTTTCTACAGGGTCAAATAATAACTTACTTTTAGACCTCTGCTTGTGCCATTTTGAACTGCACGTTCACAGTAATAACTAACACTAAAGATTAATTGTTAACAAGGTAATGTGTAGTTTCATGTATAATTTGAGACAGGTTCTGTTGTTGGACCAATAGATTGCATCATCCGACTGGCAAGTTCAGATAACAGGAGCCGATGCAGTGGATACTGCATTGAAGCTCACAGATGAGGAGATCAATGCTGGAGAAATCTTTAATGTTGAATTAGAACTTATTAGAGAATGGGTGCAGGAGCTGTGTCTCACACTGGAGGAACAGGAGGCTTTGCTTGCACAGGTAGAGTAATCATACATTCATGGTTTTAAAGAAATGATCCTTGCAATACCAAGTTGTTAACAAAAATATTATTTTATTTATGGATGTCTGAGTGCATCAGCTCAGAATCTATATGTGTTTACCTTGATGCTGTCAGTGGAAAATGTAATTTTTATTTGTTGTAAGGTATGCATATCTACAATTTTTTTAGAAAATTTTGTTTCTGAGAGAAAGTAAAAATGTATAATGTATCTTTTCCTCTTTTACTCTCTTGACTGCGTATTTCACTATCTCATTCATTGTTTTGTTTTAAAGCACTTGAACAGTTTGAATACATTCAAAGAATTTTTGAAACAAAATAAAAAGCTTGAAAGTGTGCTTCACAAAGAGCTGCAGCAGTTGTATACTCTTGAGAAAAAGCTGAAAAGTGGCATGGGGCCTGTGAAAGATCAAGATGTAGGAGAATGGAACCTGGAGGAAAAAGAAGGTAACAATGGCAAAGACGTGTTTATTTTCTTCACTCTTTTGCTCTCCGGTTGAGCATAATTAAAAAGTGCTTTCTCTACACGTATCCTGTATACATTATTTGAATATAAACCCAGACAGTGTGTGTTGGCAGACTGTTCAACTATAGGGGGCATTACAGCGGAGGTTGATTCTCTTCTCATCCAACACCCACACTTGTGCATTTTCTAGTAGTAGATTACTGGATACTGATCAATAGTGGGAATCTTAGCTAAGAACAGATATCTCCACACAGACCAGGAATTATATTTGCAATCTTAATATCACGAATGCCATGAATGGCATTTACTCACTGAAGTCCTGGGGGGTTTGTTTGTAACAGTTGTAGCAACTAAGTAAAACAAAAGTATTCACTCATTCCAGGTAAATTCTATAATCCCTGAGCCTGTTTTGTGTCAATTCTGGTAATCAGGGCCCCTTGTGTTCCGCAATACCAGGATTAAAGAAACTACCGCAAAACTTCTAGCAAGGAATTTCTTTCCCTCCCACCCCCATGTTGTCCCCCCCCCCCCCCCCCTTTGTTTAGCATTTCGGTTGCTGTGGCCATGATTTGCTCCATGTTTGGCTCTGGCACAGTGCACTTGTGATCAATGTAGTTGGCAAGTGCAGAGTGGGAACCAAACACTGGACAAGTGGGGAATTTCTGAAAAAGGACTAGAGCTGAGATAAAATGGCACACCAGCTCAATCATACCTTGTGTGATGAGTGAGTGAAACACTAAGAGACATTTTTATTGCTAATAGCTATTAATTGAGTGATTATAGGATAAAAATGTGAGGGTCCTCTTGGCTAGTTTGTATAGGAAGTGGAACATATTTCCTTTATCAGAAATTAATGTCCTAGAAATTAATGGTGATATGAATCCATGATATCTAATATTCAGCAACTTTTGGGAGTAAGATCCATTACAGTGATTTTGGTTGCTGCCAGGTGTTTGCCACTCAATGTGGCCTTGTGTTTTCTGCACCAATGTCCTGCATTTTGGGTGAGTCTGCATCCTCTCCGTCCTTTGGTGGCTGGGTGCCCTCTATAGCACCGACAGTCTGCTGCAGAATCTACATTCCCTTAGCACAGCACCAGAAAATGCTGGAAACACTCAGCAGGTCAGGCAGCATGTGTGCATGGAACAGATAAGACATTTTGGGTATGGACTCTTCATCAGAACGGAAAGGTATTAACAAATGAATAGCACTTAAAAAGGAACAGAACCGGCTGAGGGGGGGGGGGGGGAAAACCCAACATAACCATACACATAGGAAAAGAAATAGAATCACCCTGTAAAGTGCTTAAGTGGAAAACAGAAGATGGTTAACTGGTAGACATGATATTAGCATTAGACAATAGGAGGTATAATGAAAGAAATCAAAGAAATGAAGTGCGCGTGAATAACTAAAGTGGTCAGGACAGGCAGGTAGAAAGGGAAGCATGAAAACTGGCAAAATGGAGCAGGCTCCAGTGGTCCACAGCCTGGTAGAGAAAAAATCAGATCAACACCAAGGGTGCAGACCACCTCGGCTGCACAGTGTCCCAATGGGGGGCAGTGGTGGTTCTCACCTCAAACATCAACCCACTCCTTCCCCAGAAATGCCGGTATACCCATCCCACACTGCCAGCAATTCCTGCCAGTAAGAAATGGGAGCTATAGTTAAGATCTGAAGTTTTTAAAGTCAATGTTGAGGCCAAAGGGCTGAAAAATACCTAGTAGAAAGAGATGGTGGTGTTCCGTGAGCTTGTGTTGAGCTTCATTGAAACCATGTAGCAGGCCAAAGATAGAGAGGTCAGAGTGGTAGGATGGAGAATTAAAGTGACAAGTGACAGGGTCCTCAGGGTGTTCAATCTTTATGTCTTAGTGGGCCACAGAGGTGTGTAGCACAGAGGCTTGGGGACCACACCTATATAAATCTAAATTCACATATATCTGATGCTGACAGTAATGGCCCAGAGTTTCTTGGAGTGCCATTGGAATGGCAGATAGATGGCATTTGGATTGTTTTACATCACAAAAATCTCAGGAATTTATAGGGTAAGTGAGTTACACCATTATTTATACAGCACCAGAATTTCCTGGGACTTTTACGCCACTCCACCAATATCCTCACCGAAACAGTGTAAAATTTATCATAGCTCTGCCCCTCAATCAATTCAATGGTGATCGCAAATTTCCTGGATTTAGGCCAGTTTTCTCGCTGCAGCCTTTTAGACTGAAAAATAATAGCACAGGTGAATCTATTTAAATTCATGAGTTCAAAATAATTGATTAAAGTAAAATAAAGTCCCTGCTCTTGATATTTTTAATTCTTAGCTAAAACCCAGCAAAACACTTCATTGTGTGTTTGGTTTAGTATGTTGTGTGCATAGTGTAGGGCACTGAAGTAGCTACTCCTGCCATTGATGAAAGTGAGATTGGGGGAGAAAATAGTTTCTCATTTACGGGCTCAAAATGGTCAGTGCGCTCGCAGTGAGGACCAGAAGCCAGAGGCCCAAGGCTCGTTCAAAATTGGGTCTCGGGCCTGATCCAAATAATTCCGGTGAGCTGTGGGTGCCTGTCGGGCCTCCTTTGGCAACTCGCAGGTTTCCTCGGCACTAATCTGGGCCGACTGAGATGTTGGCAGCGGCTCTCGGGTAGGTCTTTGGAGGAGGGGACAACGAATGGGAGGGGTACGAGTGTAGGCCAACAGCAACCCACAGTAATGATGTGCAACCAGAAAGAGCACTCCTGCTCCTCCTGGCTCCACATAAAGGTAAGTTTAAAAAGAAAAAAACTTAGATTTATGTCGGCAGCCTCTAGCAGTTCCCTTAGGGTTTGGCTGCAGAAGGATCTGGAAAAACGGCGTGCTGTCAGTTTCTGACGAATTTCAGAGATTCCTGAAAACTGAATACAGCAGCTGAGTGTGTCCATAACTCGAGCAATTTTCTGCAAGTGATCAAGTTCAGCATTGTGAAAGGATTTGAAATTCAGAATTCTTTGACTCGGGTCATAAATATTGATCTGCTTAATTCATTCATTGATGTAGATGGGGTAAGCCATTGCCTGTGTCACATCTGAGGTCCCTGATTCACCATTATGCTCATGGCAACATATTAAAATTACTTTTCCAGGAAATTTTGGAGTAAGTTTACAATGGGAAGATCAGGGATAGAAATAGCATAATTTATGGCATAAATCGCAGATCGTGTTGTTCAGGAAATTCTGCACCATTACATCTTGGTCTTCTGTTTAGAATTTATCCATCAATAAAGGAACACTGTTAAAAACAACTATGCCCAAATCTCCAGACCCACAAAATTCAAACAGTAAAAAATAGAATAAGAATTATAAGCAAAATAGGATTGAGATACCTGGACTTCAGTTACAAAGACTTGAGGGCCACAGTTGCCCTAGAACCACTGCTTCAACACTCCTGCCCTATTCCATTTGAGAATTTAACCATTCAGGATATATTTTCATTTTTCTTTTTCCCCCCACAATGTACAATTCACATTTATATACATTATAGGGATCCACTTAAGTTTGATAATGTAATAGCAGATACCTCTTAGCTATATAGCTGATTTCCTACTGAAGTTGCTGGTTGAGGACACCAGACATCAACTGTGGGGTACCCATGTTCTGACATTTCTGGGTTGTACATTGGAGTCACAAGCCAGTGTTTTTAGACTGTTACTGAAATATCTCAATAGCCAGTTATACAGATGGTTATCTCATTCAAACATTGCAGCCACAAGAAGGAGTTATGTGCTGATCATCATTATTGGGCATTCAGATGTAGGATTTTTGGGCATCACATATCTGCTTATTGAGGGAGTGTAAAGGGAAATATTCTAATTGGATGGCCAACATTGGGATGCGGGGTGGGTGGGGGGAAATGGATAGGGAGAGGAGGGGACAGGACTGAAAATCACAGTAAACCTTGTAGCTCAGTTTTTTTTATATATAAAGGCTGCGCAATGATCGCTGGAGGCTCTCGCTGCTGCCATTTGACAGGCTTCAAAAGTTATGTAAATGAGGGTAGCACTCCCTACCTGCAATTTTGTGTGGTTTGGCCCAGAAATGTAACGTCATCACTGAAGGTCTGTCAGAAATGGCTGTGTTTGTAGTTCAGAATTTCTTGCAAGGTGTGCTTAGCTTGTCGGTAAGTGTGATACTACTTTGTTGGGTTGCTTTTGTTGCATTGTTTTTTGTATTCAGTTTATTTTTGCATTTTTGATTTATTTTCTGGTTTTTTTTACCTAGCATTGAAGAAAATTTAAATCTGCATTTAAGCACCCTAAGATGGCCCTTTGGAATTCCTCTTGCAGTCAGAGCTAGAAGACGAGGACGCATTCCACAGGAATGACCATAGACCAGCCCTCCTGCATTGAATTGGTTTGCTCTGCTCTGACCTGTCCTACCCAAGGAGCTGGGTCGATACACCCTGCCACCGTTGGACATGTGTGAGGAGATTTGCTTTTGCTGTCTACACTTCACTAAGGAAGCAGCTTTGGAACTTTGCTGTGTCTTCAGTCTGATCTTCAAACTTCATCCATGAATACAATACTTGTTTTTTTTTTTTAAATAGTGTCTCATAATCTTCTCCTGTCATTCTAGTCAATGTACATTCTACATGTGGGGGTGAACTTCTACACAGTTGCCTCCTTTCAAGCTGCGTCGGGTGAATGCAAAAAAAGTAGACTGTACACTGAATTTTCAAGCAGAAAGAAACATTTCTTTAGAAAGAACATTGACATTTTTATAATTTAGATTTCTTCATAATTCCAGCTAATGCGACCTTGGATCATGGGGTGAAGATTCAATGACCTGAAGTCAAAATTGATAGTTTGTCCCCTAAAAATTCTTTTAAAATGTAAGTTTGTAAACTATTAAGTTTTTAAAAATGTATGTACTATCATTAACTTCTTGCTAAAGGAAAAGTATCTTTTATGTGTTATGGTTCTTAGAAATGTTGCTGGTTCACATCACTAGAATCACCTTTTAAGGAGATAAGTTGACTTTACCCATTAATGGGAGAAAGATTTAATGCCTTCAGCTGAATAATGTTTGTGTATCAAATTTTCTTTTTTTATTGGACAATCTAGTGCTGTGCTTTCGAGCAAATCTTTGTCTCCTGAACAATATTAAGTAATGCAGGAGTACTGCCAATATCTTTCAATCTCTCGTCTTCTCTTTTAATGAGTGATCTAGTACATTCAGCTGCCTTCAGTCTCACGAGTTTAGGCCATAAGATGATTATGTAATTTTTTTCACATCCAATTTGGACTCCAAGCCAGTTCGACTCTGTTGAACAACTTGTACATTCCTCCTATAACACTGGGTCAGACTTTTTCTAAGTTGTCATGAACAGCATCTATGGCACCCATCTAAGTTCTTCCACTGTTTGATTCCAATAGCACTTGGAGGTACATAGTAATTACAATATGGAAGCAGGCTATTTGGCCCAACAAGTCTGTGTTGGTGTTTATCCTCCACATGAACTAGTTAAACATCATCTTGAAGGTGGTGACTATTTTTCAATACTTTTGGCTTGTCAATTTTTTTAAAAGTTATACCCAAATGTTAAGGCTCCATGGCTGCTGACAACAATGGAGGAGTTTCCGTCCATCCAACGTAGCATAGGTTGGTCTCTGCTTTATAACCTATTAATTTCTATAACCTAATGAGCAATAGCTCAATTAAATAAGCATGGAGGAATGATCTGAAGTTACAATCTCTGATGACCGGAAGGCAATGCATTTTGTCCTTGAAACCATGGCTGCCAGAATTTGTATCGGAGAGTGCTGATATATACCTGAACCGATTTAATTGCCAGTATATCACATTTTCTAACTGCTAACCTTGTAAGAAAAAATCAGCATGGATTCAGAAGGAGAGAACATAAGAATTAGGAGCAGGAGTAGGCCATTTAGCCCCTCGAGCCTGCTCTGCCATTCAGTAAGATCATGGCTGATCTTTGACCTCAACTCCACTTTCCCACCCGATCCCCATATCTCTTGATTCCTCTAGAGTCCAAAAATCTACCCATCTCAGCCTTGATATATTCAACGACTCACCATCCACAGCCCTTTGGGGTAGAGAATTCCAAAGATTCACAACCCTCTGAGTGAAGAAATTCCTCCTCCATCGCCATCTTAAATGGCTGACCCCTTATCCTTAGACTATGCCCCTAGTTCTAGACTCTCAAGCCAGGGGAAACAACCTCTCAGCATCTACTCTGTCAATCCCCTTCAGATGTTTCAATATCACCACTAATTCTTCTAAACTCCAGAGAATATAAGCACAATCTACTCAATCTCTCCTCATAGGACAACCCTCTCATCCCAGGGATCAATCTAGTGAACCTTTCTTGCACCACCTCTAAAGCAAGTATGTCCTTCCTCCGATAAGGAGACCAAAACTGCACAGTACTCCAGGTGTGCCCTCGTCCGCTCCAAAGCCCTGTTAAATTGTGGTAAGACTCCATTACTCTTGTACTTGAACCCCCTTGCAATAAAGGCCAACATGCCGTTTGTCTTCCTAATTGCTTGCTGTACCTGCATGCTAACTTTCTGTGTTTCCTGTATGAGGACACCCAAGTCTCTCTGAACACCAACATTTAATAGTTTCTCCCTGTAGGGGGTGGTGTGTTGAGTAAGCTTTGCCCATAACTGTTTTGAGTGGTTCGAATCGCTCCCACACCCCTGGGTTCTAGACTCCGGACTTAGGTACAGGCTGCGATATAAAATTGGAGCAGACAACTGGTTTGGTACAAGAAAACTGTGTTTATTAGAGTCACAATAAAATTACACACTTAGATTACTGGAGTAGTTACAGACATTCAAGAGTACACTTAATTAAGAATGGGGAACACTTGGCACAACGAGGGAAAATTCACAATAATCCCCCTACCCTTGTCCCACCCCCAATATCTAACTAAATTGTGCTAAGAGGGGCCAGGGACTATGCTCACCAATAGGGGTTTCTTGACCGTTCGAATCCTGTCAGTTAAGCCGGTTGCATTTTGGGGTTCGCTCTTTGGGGCCTACCGTTGCCACGTGGTCCCAGTCTTAGAATCTGCGAAGATTCTTCAGTTGGGTGGAGTCCGCTGATGCGGTAAGGGCGCGGTTGTGGATTTGTCTGGGTAAGTACCTTTCCTTAGTTAGAAATAGGGAATAAAGTCTTTGTTGGGTACTTTAGCTTGTAGAGTGGAAAACTTCGGGTTTTGTTCTGGTGGTGGTCTGGTCGTCGAGTTTTGTTGCGGCTGGGGTTCGGTTGGCGGTCTTTGGTGTCGGCTCGGTCGCGTTGGCCTAGATCATTACCTGTGTAGTGGTAATGATCTGAAGGTATGGTTTACCCGGCCCTTTGTTACAACGCTCATGGTCAGTCCTCGTGTCGGGCTGCAGTTGCAGCCTTGTTGTCTTCAGTCGAGCCTGCCCCACCGTGTCCCCTCGCCGTGATGTTCCGTGAGCCTTCCGGTTGAATGCCACTGTGTGATGCCTTGGTTACCGGAGGGCCTACAATTATACTGGTTTTTGAGTTTGTTATCTGTGCGCCAAATCAGGGTTAGTTCTTTGCCTGATTTTTGGCGGGCTAGTTAAGGTGATTATAGCCGTTCACCTTAACTGGTTTTTGGGCAGTTGTCCCGTTGCTAAATGGTTTTTAATGTCTCGGTGTTTGTTATGCATAATGTAAATCGGTGTCTTCCTGGCTTGGTAGCTAGTTCGAACTGTAAATGATTATTTATGCAGAGGTTTGATGGGCTTTAAGTTTGTGCAAGATTAGGTCTTTTCCTGAGTTGATTCGTTTTAAAGGGAAGAATGCGTGTTCTGTCCAATTCCAATTCAAATGCTCTCCGTTAGCTGTCTGGTTTGAAATAACAAATCAAAGCTGTCTCCCACAGGCCCAGGCATGTCAGGTTTTAAGGTTTTGAACTTGACATGCTGTTTGCAGGGTCCTGCTTTAACCTTGCAGGTTTTGCCATGAAGTCCAAAAGCCATTCCCTTTAGGGTACCCTTATTAATAACTTGTCCTTCAGGGTCCCTTATTAATAACTTGGGAGATGTGGGAATTTTGAGAATCCTACACTCCCCATTTAAAAAATATTTTTATCTATTCTTCCTACCAAAGTGAATAAACTCACATTTCCCCACATTGTACTCCATCTGCCACCTTATTGCCCACTCACTTAGCCTGTCTATATCCCTTTGCAGGCTCTTTGTGTCCTCCTCACGGCTTACTTTCTCACCCAGCTTTATATTGTCAGCATCTAAGTCATTAATATAGATTGTAAATAGCTGAGGCCCAAGCACTGATTCTTGTGGCACCCCACTAGTTACAGCCTGCCAACTGAAAAATGACCCGTTTATCCCTATTGTTTTCTGTCCGTTAACCAATCCTCTATCCATGCTAATATCACCCCCAACCCCATGAACCCTTATCTTGCATAGCAACCTTTTATGTGGCATCTTATCAAATGCCTTTTGGAAATCCAAGTATACTGCATCCACTGGTTCCCCTTTATCTACTCTGCTAGTTACATCCTTAAAAACGTGAATAAGTTTGTTAAACACAATTTCCCTTTCGTAAAACCATGTTGACTCTGCTTAATATTATGATTTTTCTAAGTGCCCTGTTACCACCAATTCCTTAATAATGGATTCCAGTATTTTCCCGACGACTGATGTTAGGCTAACTGGCCTGCAGTTCCGCTTTCTCTCTCCCTCCTTTCTTGAATAGCGGGGTTACGTTTGCTACCTTCCAATCCGCTGGGATGGTTCTAGAATCTAGGGAATTCTGGAAGAGTACAACCAACGCATCCACTATCTCTGCAGCCACCTCTTTTAGAACCCTAGGATGTAGGCCATCAGGTCCAGGGATTTGTCGGCTTTTAGCCCCACTAGTTTCTCAAGTACTTTTTCTCTACTGATATTAATTACTTTCTTTAAGTTCCTCATTCTTATTAGCCCCTTGGTTCTCCACTATGGGAAGATGAAAGTGATGCTGCCTGACCAACCTACTTAAATGTTTTGAAGAAATTATATCCCCAAATACATTGTAGAAAGTCTTACAATTTGGCAAACCAAGACTTCCATAAAGTATTTGATAACATTTTGTGTAACTGGTGTACGTTTAAAGCAAGGGGATTCAAGATGTATCCTGGGAATGGATGAGAAATTATCAGATATTTATTAGAGGAGTTATATCAAGATGGGTGTAGGGAAGTGGTTACTGGAGTGCCTTCGATTAATAACTTATATTCAGAAACTCAATCCAAACTGGTCAAATTAACAGACAATATAAAGCTAAGAGAAACATTTGAAGGTGAGGAGGCAGCCCAGGAACTACAGGATGAGATACACAAAATGTGTAAATGACTAGAACAAAGACCGATGAAATTATTGTAGGCAAGTATCAACGCTGTACATGGGAAGAAAAATGGACATCCTAAGTATCCCATGAATTGTGTTGAAATAGCTAAGGATGAACTTAAATGACGTGTGAGTTTTAGTAGACTCACTGCTCAACATGTTCAATCACTGTGGACTAGCAATTAACAAAGAATGCTGAATTATGTAGCCAAAATAGTAGAGTACAAGTCTGAACATGTTTTGCTTAAACCGTATAGAGTAGGGGTTCTGGACCTTTTTGCTTCAGAGTCCCCTTTCCGTGTTATAAAAACACGTTTTTTCCTGTATAAAATTAGTTATACAATTAAGCATACATTTTTTTTGTTTTACTTAATGTGAAATTTGGTGCTGGTGCTGAGAAACAATTCTCAATTCCAATGCTGGAAACAGCAGGTCAGGCATCGGTGGGGAGAGAGAAGTGGAGTTAACGGCAGGTCGGTGACCAATTCTGATGAAAGGTCATGGACCTGATGCTAACTCCACTTCTCTTTCTCTACCTGCTTAGTGTTTTCCAACATATTCTGATTTTAATTTCAAATTTCCAGCATCCGCAGTATTTTGCTTGCGTGTAGGTGGGATGTCAAAAGCACAATAATCCCTCCCCTCCCCACAAAGGTTATACATGGGAACTTTACAGCTGCAAATCAAAAAAGGAACACCCGCATTGTCATAAAATGATGAAACTAAGAAACCGGTGAATCTCATGCATCAGCAGTGAGTCACTCATATTGGTTTAAACATGTGACTTAGTATGGTTGTCACTGATGATTGAACACCGCTCCATGTATTTGAGAAGGGCTACAATCTGCCTCACTCAATGATGATAAAGCTGACGCCCACCCTTGCCCTGAATCCTTTCAAACCGCGCGTTTCCCTGCTGCGAGCGTGGCCCAATCGCCCGAGGGTCGAAGCGCTGGATACCAGGCACCGAGGAGCACAGGGCCGAGTAGTTGCACTCGAGCCCTGCCTCACTTGCCGTACCTGTTCCTCCAAGGGCTGCTACTCCGGCTCCGCTAACATGACACCGCACAGTGCGGCCAGGCTGTGAAAGCGGACAAACATCAGCGGCGCTGTTGCATTTAACACTACGCATGCGCGACCAGGCTGAGGCGATGGTGACCGAAAGAAGGCCAAAAAAAAAGGCGAACAGTTGGATTTTACCAGCGGCGGCGCCGGAAGTGAAGGACAAATTGCTATTTGGATGGTGATGGTGACGGTGTGGCAGGTACGGTACTTCTTAGGCAGTCCCTCGGAACCGAGGATGACTACGTGTATTTTTAACAGACAACACCCCCCCCCCCCAAGGAGGCCGCGGACCCCCTGTTGAGAAACCCTGGTACAGAGCACAAGGGAGACAAGCCTTGGAAATGGTGCAGCGAAAGTGTTGCAAGACTGATCCCTAGTATTAGAGGAATGAGTTCTGAGGAAATTCTGGACAAACTTATGCTTTTTGGCCATTGTCTTTTTGATATGTACAATATAGTAAAAGCCTGAAACCTGTAGAATGCAAATTTAGGACCGTTTTGGAACTACTTGTAATATATGTGGGTAGAACAAATGAAGGACAGAGACATGATAAGTTGCTACTCTATGTGCTTGCTTTACTGGGCCAGAGCGAACTGAGCATCCTCATACTAAACCATGTGATAATATATTAAACTGCTTTCCCCTTAAAAAAGTGTGTATTCCCCTCTCAAATACAACAAAACTATGGCCCCACTTGTCCCAGCATTACATGTTCCACATAACAAAAACTCGTGGGTTTTTTTCTTTTTAAATGAACTACAAATCCAGTTTAATGACAGGTTTCTGAAACCATCCTGATCTCCTTAAAGAAGGTTTTGGTGTTGAACCAATTTTCAGGCTGTTTTGTTTTGGTTCCGAACTCAAAGATGATCCTGTTTCTATCTCAGACTTGTTTGAACCTGGTACTTCAATTACCGAAGTCAGAACTGAGTCAAACTCATGTATTTGTTCATGATCAAGGGGATCAAGATCACGTCTTCGTTCATCTCTAGCAGAGATCATTTGATCTACATGAACACTTTGGATGTTGTCACCAATTTCAACCAAATATCTCTTGGTTCCACCAACCTCTACTATGGTTCCTACATCCCACTTGTGTGAACTCGACTTTCCAGGGGGACTAAGAACATGAACACACTCGTTTTGTTTGAAACTGCATTCTTTCTGATTGCTGTCATAATAACATTTCTGACAACTGTTTCTGTTCAACTCTTGAGGCCAAATTTGGTTGAACAAGACTCAATCGTGTTCTCAATCTCCTCTTCATCAAGAGTTCTTCTGGAGTATATCCAGTTGTAGTGTGTGGAGTAGTTCTGTACTTCAGCAAGAAATTTGCCAAATGTTGCTTCATGCTGAGTCCCGAACAACCCTGCAACATTTGCTTTTTGAGAACTTTTACTATTCTGACTGACCTTTCAGCTGCTCTGTTTGAAGCTGGATGATATGGTGGAACGAGAGTGTGTTTGATACCATTCTGTTTCATGAATTCTTGGAATAGAACAGAATGGAACTGAGGGCCATTGTCAGAAATAAGCTCTACAGGTAAGCCATGACTTGCAAAGATAGACCTCAACTCATCTATGGTACGTTCAGTTGTAGTATTTGAACCCATGTGTTTCACTTCAATCCACTTTGAGTGACTATCTACAAGTACCAGGAAATAATCATTTGCTTTCTCACAGAAGTCTACATGTACTCTATGAAAAGGTCTACTTGGCCATGACCAGGGTTGTAGTGGAGTTTTGGGTGGTTTGTTTCTGCAATTTTGGCAAACACTGCATTTGCTGACAAGTGATTCAAGATCACGGTCCAATCCAGGCCAATAAACAAAGCTTCTTGCAATTGATTTCGTACTGACGATCCCTGGATGTTCAATATGAAGTTTGGCCAGAATTTTATCTCTCAAAGAAGTAGGTACCACCACTCTATTTCCCCACTTGATACAACCTTGCTCACAAGCCAATTCAGTATGACAGTTATGGAATGGTTTCAATTCTGTGTCCAGACACTGATCAGTCCATCCATTCATACACTTTTCAGTACTGAGTCCTTTTGAGTCTCATCTGCAATCTCAGTTGCATTCACGGGAAAGTCTTTGTCAACTGCGCCTAGCGTGAAAATCTCACCTTCACTCCCAACACATGAGTCCTCATGTGGCAACCTGGACAAAGTATCTGCGATTGTGTTTTGCTTTGAAGTGCGATATTCAATCGTGTAGTCATATTGTAACAACACTGCCCAACGTTGCACTCTTGATGCGGCAATTGCAGGGATGACAGATTTGGACCCCAATATTGCCAGGAGCGGTTTGTGATCAGTTATCGGGGTAAACTTTCTGACGCTCAGGAACTGTTGGAATTTCTTGATTCCAAACAAAATGGCGAGTGCTTCCTTTTCAATTTACGTGTTGTGGGCATTCAACCTTTGAAGCACTATATCTAACGGCTTTGGGTTGAAATGGTCCTTGAGTTTCTCGACAATGTCTTCAAACGACTCATCCTTCGCTTTCCCTGGCGCAAGTAGGTTTGTCAACCGTGGTGTATGTAACCTGTTCCACCTTAAGAGAACTTAAGCCTGTTCCACCTTAAGAGATGTACTACTTTCTCTGGCTGCTGTATACGTAATACCGGTGGTGACCACCGGTATATAAGCACTGTGTAGTAATATTGTATTTTAGTATAGTCCTGACCTCCAACCAGTAAAGACCTGTTGAACTTTAATCTTGTAGTCTGTGTTAGTAATTACAACTAGAACACACAGAGTTAACAGTGGCGACGAGTCCGATTCTTACCCTGCGGCAGTTTATATCCACGGCGGCTTCGTCCACAGAATGGACGTCGAAGAGAGGCTTCTACCCTCATCACCCTGCTGGAAGACACGGCGCGCGGCAGACATCGAGAAACCAGAGTGCAGAAGACATCCTGAACTCGAAGCCTCCATCAGCGGCTGTCAGCTATCTTCTTTCTTCCTCGGTGGTGGGTAAGCTGGGCAGCGACGCGACCAGAAAGTCGGCTGCGTTGGCTGTACAGACGGGGAGGGAAGACGGAGGAATAAGGGCGGTGAGATCGATCGCGACCGGAGATAAGGGCCGGGTCGCATTCCGGCCGAAAGGCGCAGCGCGGGGACATCGATCGTGGCTGGTGATAAGGGCCGGGCCGCATTCGGGCTAAAAAGGCGCAGCGTCTGGGGCAACTGAAGGCGCGAGAGGCGCGGTGAAGCGGAGACAGCGTCGGGGGATGGGTGAAGACCGCCAAGCATGGGAAAACCGCCATTTTGTAGGCGGAGGACGAAGGCAAGAGCGGGAAGCCGCCATCTTGGATAAAAATAAAAATAAATTAAATTGCAACGATGCCTAAACATGGGAACATTAATACCTTTGATAGTAACATCGAAGATTGGGCCATGTATGTAGAACGCATACAAAATTATTGTAAAGCAAATAAAATTCCAGATGAAGAGAAAGCACTAACATTATTAAACTTAATGGGTGCGAAGACATACGGGCAATTGAAACACCTTTTATCACCAGATGAACCGGCGGATAAGACGTTCGAGGAGATTGTTACTGTCCTGAAAAATCATCTAAACCCCACGCCGCTGATGCTAGCGGAACGATTTAAATTTTACAGCAGAAGGCAGCTGAAGGATGAAAGCAATGCTGAATATTTAATGGAATTGCGTAAGCTAGCAAAGTACTGTCAGTTTGGAACGAGACTGACAGAGGCGCTACGAGATAAATTTGTGTGTGGTTTATTAAAAGAAGATACACAAAAGCGACTGCTCGAGGAGAATGAGCTGACGCTTGAGAAAGTGGTCACTATGGCAACAGCACATGAAGCCGCAGCGAGAGGCACGGCAGTAATGCAGCTACGGTCACCGGAACTCAGTACAAATAAATTGGGTTTGAGTACTGTAAAATGTTATCGTTGTGGAAAGACAACGCACGATCAGAACCAGTGTTGGTTTAAAAACCAAGAATGCAGAACGTGTGGCAGGCTTGGCCACATAGCTAAAGTATGCCGGTCAGGAAAGAAGACCAGCAACAAAATGTCACTGCAAGGAAAATACATAAAGGTACACAAGGTAACAAAGAACAGTTCGACCGAACAGAAGTCAGATTCAGACGCTAGCAGTAATGAACTGGGTAGCTTAAGAGTACACAACGTTGGTAAGGATGCAGATCTCCAGACAATTTGGGTCACCCTTCAGATAGCAGGAGTCCAAGTAAAGATGGAATTGGACACTGGATCGGCATTGACGGTCATGAATAAGAAAGATTACAAAAGGTTATTCCAACATATTCCCTTACGGGATACGGAGATTATATTGAAAACATACACGGGGCAAAGAGTGTACCCCATCGGAAAGATAGAGGTAAAAGTGGTCCACAAGGGCGAAGAAAGCCAAGTAATGGACTTATATGTGCTACCTGAAGGAGGTCCACCACTACTGGGACGGGAGTGGATTAGGAAAATGAATATGGACTGGCACTCCTTGAAGGCACTAACGGTAGATTCCGGGGAAACCGATGTCAAACCTAAACGATTGTCCAAAATATTGGATGATGCTAAAGAGGTGTTCCAGCAGGGACTGGGAACACTGAGAGGAATTACGGCAAACATCAAGATTGATGAACATGCACACCCAAAATTTTTTAAAGCCAGACCGGTACCCTATGCAATACGACCTACTGTAGAAGCGGAACTGGAAGCGCTAGAACGTTCAGGTGTACTGTCTAAGGTAGATTGGAGTGAGTGGGCTACGCCCATTGTTCCCGTTATGAAACGTCCTTCGAGCAACAAGCCAGGAGAACCAGGGAAGGTTCGCATCTGTGGAGATTTCAAAATCACCGTTAATCCGGTGCTTCACACGGTGCAGTATCCGCTTCCGCGGATTGAGGATATTTTTGCTTCGTTGTCTGGCGGGAAACACTTCACCAAGATAGACCTGGCGCAGGCGTACTTGCAGATGGAGGTTGAAGAAGAGTCACGCCAATACCTCACGATCAACACGCATCGAGGTTTGTACCGGTACAATAGGCTGGTTTTTGGAGTGGCATCGGCTCCAGCAATTTGGCAGAGGGCCATGGAGCAGGTATTACAGGGAATTCCAGGCACACAATGTTACCTGGACGATATTCTGATTACAGGTGATGGTGATGAAGAACACCTCGCAAACTTGGAACTGGTGCTCAACAGACTGAAAGAGTATGGACTTAGAGTTAATCGGCAGAAATGTGAGTTCTTCCAGAAGCGGATCTCGTACTGTGGTCATGTCATTGACCGGGAGGGGCTTCATAAGTCTCCTGACAAGATAGAGGCAGTTGTAAAGGCTCCCGCTCCGGATAATGTCTCTCAGTTGAGGTCGTTTCTAGGATTGATTAACTATTACCATAAATTTCTACCAAATCTATCCACGGTACTGCACCCGCTAAACGCTCTTTTACAGAAGGGGGTACCATGGGAATGGAGCGAAAACTGTAAGAAGGCATTTCGCAAAAGCAAAGAATTGATCACCTCAGAGGAAGTGTTGGCTCACTTTAACCCGACACTGCCTATTCGGTTGGCTTGTGATGCTTCTCCATATGGTATTGGGGCAGTACTCTCACACAAGTTGCCAAATGGCACGGAAAGGCCAGTCGCGTTTGCATCCAGATCATTGACCTCCGCTGAGCGCAACTATGCGCAGATCGATAGGGAGGCTCTCAGCCTTGTATGGGGAGTGAAGAAGTTTAATCATTACCTGCAGGGCCAAAGATTCACACTTCTGACAGACCATCAGCCGTTGGTATCCATTTTTAACCCTAAGAAGGGTGTTTCAGTGATGACAGCACAGCGTCTCCAGAGATGGTCCCTTTTCCTAGGGGCACATCAATATCAAATAGAATTCAAAGGTACGAAGCAGCATGGCAATGCTGATGGGCTGTCGCGCCTGCCACTACCTGAAGAAGAAGAAACGACGAAAGTTGACCCTGTTGAGTTATTTCATTCGACCATCATCGAGTGTTTACCAGTCACCAATGCAAGTATTGAAAGAGAAACCAGGAACGACCCGACACTGTCCAGAGTCTACGAGGTGACAGTGAAAGGATGGCCAACACGTGGTGATCCTCTGTTACCGGCATTCTCGGCAAGGCGAGACCAGCTGTCCGTCTGCCATGGTACTTTGATGTACGGGACAAGAGTGATTATTCCTCCCAAGTTAAGGGAAAGAGTTCTAAAAGAACTGCATGAAGGTCATCTGGGGGGAGTTAAGATGAAAAGTCTTGCTAGGGCTTATGTATGGTGGCCGGGTATTGACCAACAGATAGAGGAGTTGACGAAAAGCTGCGCTGGGTGCCAAAAAGTGCAAAATGCACCTCCGATCACACCACTATACCCATGGGAATGGCCTTCAGACCCATGGGAATGGCCTTCAGCCCCATGGCAACGCGTACATATTGACTTTGCTGGTCCATTCATGGACTCCATGTTCCTAATTGCGGTGGACGCACATTCCAAATGGCCAGAAGTGATCAAGATGAATACCACTACTTCAGAAAAGACAATTGCGGTGTTAAGAACAATATTCGCAAGGAACGGATTGCCAGAACAGATCTGTTCGGACAACGGACCACAGTTCGTGTTGGAAGAATTCCAAAAATTCTTAAAGAAGAATGGGGTGAAACATTATACCTCTGCCCCATATCATCCGGCGACAAACGGGTTGGCCGAGAGATTTGTCCAAACATTCAAAAAGGCAATAAAGGCCATGAACGATGATCAGATTCCGCTACAGCACAAGGTGGACAATTTCCTAATGGCATATCGAAACGCCGCTCATGCAGTGACTAACCAAAGTCCTGCCATGATGTTTTATAACAGGAGGTTGCGGTCCAGGTTGGACTTGTTAAAACCAAATGTGCGGAGGGAAGTGGAAAACAAACAGTTCCGGCATATTAATAACAAGACCACTCGAAGTTTCGACGTAGGACAACTAGTGTTGGCAAGGGGCTATGGAAACGAAAAATGGCAGTCCGGAACAATTTGGGCCAGACAAGGACCTCTAATGTACACAGTAGATATTGATAACAATGTGATAAGGCGTCATGCGGATCAACTGGTAGAATCGAGAGCAAGGGTCGAACCCATGGTTGCGACAGAGACAACTGTGGAAGACGTTAATGAACCTGAAGCATCTACCTCGGCAGGGAATGTACCTGAGGATGATAACACCCAATGCATGGGAGACCAACTAGAGGAGTCACCTCAGCAACAGGAATCAGAGACCACTGAAAGGCGTTATCCAAACCAAATCAGAAGGCCTCCTGAGAGACTGAACCTTTGAACTGTTTATACCTGAAGTTATATATGTTATTATGTTATGTTAAATGGGGATATGACTGTTAAGCTAAAAAGGGAGGATTGTGGTGTATGTAACCTGTTCCACCTTAAGAGAACTTAAGCCTGTTCCACCTTAAGAGATGTACTATTTTCTCTGGCTGCTGTATACGTAATACCGGTGGTGACCACCGGTATATAAGCACTGTGTAGTAATATTGTATTTTAGTATAGTCCTGACCTCCAACCAGTAAAGACCTGTTGAACTTTAATCTTGTAGTCTGTGTTAGTAATTACAACTAGAACACACAGACTTAACAGTCAACGTTCCGTAGACATCTGGCCTGATCTCCATTTGAAAAAAATTGCTTTCTTCTGTTCCCGAATTACTTTATTTTGAGCTTGAACATTCTCATCTGCACCTTCGGTCTCAATAATGTTATTGGCCCTAAAAAACATCTCCATCCGCTCAATGTAAGAACATGCCGAGGCTTCCAATGAATCCTGTAGGTGTGGCCATGATTGTCCCGATCCCGTCGAATAGTGACTCAGCACGCTACCTGTGTACCTGTGAGGATCAATGCCGCTGTTGCTTTGTATACGTACACGCGAAGGCGAACCACAAACGATTCTGCATGAGCATTAAAGGTAAAACATCACAAATTCACCTTAAACTTGTCCAGTCGAAGATTGGACACTGTGTCCTTTCATGATCCCTAAAAATAACTTTGGGGTCCCATTCTCGTCTCCAAAATATAATATATGTGGGTAGAACAAATGAAGGACAGAGACACGATGAGTTGCTAGTCCATGTGCTTCCTTTACTAGGTCAGAGCGAACTGAGCATGCTCATACTAAACCATGTAGCAAACCATGTGATAATACATTACACTTGGCTAATTTTTAAAAAATCTAAACGTATAGATAAAAGAAATGACATGAATCTTGTCATTCATGTGAAAATGACTTATGCAATAATACTGGGCGGCCTGCTGGTAGCGCTGTCCAGGGAGAGTATAAATACTCGGGCATGGGCCCAGCTTGTGCAGGACATTCTTTAACAGGAACTAGTGAAGGACACAACTAGATCTCCATGTTGAAAAACAGTTGATTAAAGCCTTGTTTAATACTCAGACCAAGTGCCTAGTAGTTTTCTTACGTCAATAAATGTAGTGGATATTACATGTATGGATTTTCAGAAGGTGTTTGTTTAGGTGCTGCACAAGAGACTTGTTGCTACATAGGGGATTGTTATGAAAATTCAAGCACATGGTATTAAAGGGATTGTAGCTGCCTGGGCAGAGAGATAACTAGGGGGCAGAAAGCAAAGAGTAGAGGGTAAATGGGTGTTTTTCAGACTGGCAAGATGTGTTAGTGTTGTGCTCCAGGGGATCTATGCTTGGACCTCTTTTGTTTTCCATTTATATATAAATAATTTACACATGAGTACAAGAGGAATGATATCAAGGTTTGCTGATCATACCAAATTAGAGGGCATGGCAAACTGTGAGGAAGAATGCAGAAGATTGTCAGAGGACGCGCGCTGATTTGGGAGATGCGGAGAAATGTGAAGTACTTTTTGGGAGCAGTAACAGCAAAATAGTGCAATCCTTAGAGTGGAGGAACATAGATATCCAGGGGTGCAGATACATAGATCTTTAAAGGTGAAAATGCAGGTAGAAAAAGCAGTAAGAAGGGAAATGGAATTATGGTTTTTATATGTAGGGACATTGAATAAAAAGCAAGGAATGGTGTTGAATTTGCACAAAACATTGGCTAGGCCACAATTGGAGTACTGCATACAACTCTGGGCATCCTATTGAGACACAGGGCTGGATTTTGTCAGCCCTAAGGAGGCAGGACTGCCGGTAAAGTTGCAGAATATTGGGGCAAGTGGCAAACCCGCCCCCAACCCGCCTCCGTGCCCTCTTGCCAGGAGGCGGGAAGCTGTCCTGCCGCGGGTCCCGCCTCCTCGAGGCGGGAAAGGGAATAACGCCTATTAACTGTCTGTTAACAGGTAGTTAACAGGCAGAAAATAGGATTATCCCCATTTTTCATTCTGAAGTGCAGGCTTCCCGACCTCGGGGAACCCTGCCAGGGTGTAGGAGACGAGTAGGAGGTCTGCGGGGGTCGGAGGGGTCTGAAAGTGCGATGTAGAGGTGAGTTGGGTGCAAGTGTGGAGTGGTAAGTATGTAAGGTGAGTGTAAAGTGTTAGAAAATGTTCACTTACCTTTGTTTCTGCCGACAGCCTTCAGCCGCTGTGGAGCCGGAGTCCCGACATCTCCATTGTAGATATCACAGACTGGCTGTTGGATCCTCCGAACCAACAGCCACGTGATTTCTGCAAAGTTGAAAGGTTTGATGAGTCCTGAACACAAGAACTCATCAAACTACACAGAATGTCAGTGTTAGCTTCACAGAGCTGTCAAACAGTGACATTTCTTCTTTCAAAAGTTCTTGACAGATGGTACGTCATACGTTGACGTGCTCTGTCACTGACTTCCCCCAATTGGCCTGCTGGGCGGGCTTAACAAGGTCAATCAGGAGAAAATCCCGCTGGTTGGCCAGAAGCTGATGGAGGCAGGATTGAAAGCCGGCAAGCAGCAGTCCCGCCTTCAAAAGCTTCCCATTGAGAAAATCCAGCCCACAGACTATAACATAATTTGAAAGAGAATCGGTGAGTATTTGAAAAGGTCCTTGGTAGGAAGAACAGGAACTTGGTAGAAAGAATAAGGAGGCCACATATGCTTTGGAAAATAAGTGTCTAAACAGGTAGAGGAGCAGAGGGATCTGGGGGTAAAGATACACATGTCACTAAAAGTAGCGATGCAGGTCAATAAGTCATAAAAAAGCAAACAAAGCACTGGGGTCATTTCTAGAGGGATAGAATTGAAAAGCAGAGAAGTTATGTTAAACTTGTAAGGAGCCTTGGTTAGACCACCCTTGGATTATGGTGAACAGTTCTGGTCTCCATATTATAAAAAGGATATAGAGGCACTGGAGAAGGTTTTAGATTTACCAGAATGATACCAGAACTGTGAAGTTATACCTATCAGGAATGATTGAACATACTGGGGCGCTTTTCTCTAGAAAAGAGAAGTCTGAGAGGTGACCCGATAAGAGGCCTAAGATTATGAAAGGGTTTGATAGGGTAGACGTAGAGAAGATGTTTCCACTTGTAGGAGAGGGCAGAGCTAGGGGCATAAATGTAAGATAGTCACTAATAAATCCAATAGGCAATTCAGAAGAAACCTCTTTACCCAGAGAGTGATTAGGCTGCAATGCGCTACCACAAGGAGTATTTGAGGTGACTAGAATTGATGCATTTAAGGGGAAGCTAGATAAACACATGAAGGAGAAAGGAATAGAAGGATATTTTGATGGGGTTAGATGAAATGGGGTGGAAGGAGGCTCGTGTGGAACATAAGCACCAGCATGGACCTGTTGGGCTGAAGGGCCTGTTTCTGTGCTGTAAATACTATGTAATACAACTGGGAAAGAGCAGGGAAATGGGATTAGAATCCATGGCTCCAGTTGAAGAGCTAGCACTGGCACAAGTGCAATGGGCTGAATGGCCTTCTGCGCTGTAATTCCTATAATGCCAGAAATGTTCACATGGAATGGACTTCCAAGTACGGTTGTGGAGGTGAAAACCCTGGAATTATTTACAAACAACAACTTGCATTTCTATAGCACTTCTCATATTCAGGAAGACACTTCAATATGTTTATTAATAAAGTGGAAAATAAACTGTGGACACCGGGGAGAAGGGAAAAAGTGGAGAGCATTAGGATGCTCTGGTTATAGGTCAGTAGGTCAAATTCTGGAATGCATAGGACACCGGTCCTAGAAGCTGATTTTTCTGATACGCTAGAGGTTTGAAACTCATTTAGCTGCTAAAGGCCTTCCCTTATCATTTGGATGGTCAAATCTCTTAATTTGCATTGTTAAACAGACCACTGATCTAACCCAATTTCAGAGGTTGTGGGAAGGCTCCGGATGGCTAATTCTGCTCCAGAACCTATAAGAAGAGAAAGGGAGTAAGGTTTACAAGGTAAATAAGACAAAGTGCAAAATGCATACGTTTATAAGGATTTTAATGCTTTTTTCAACTGTAGCCCCATGCTGTGAAGACTTGGAAAGGCTGTATGTGTAGAAAGAATCATTAAAATAAGGATACTTGCTGGGTGGCGGCACCATTCCTCCAAACTGTTTTTGCCGTTACCCTCTATGGATTTTTGGCCAAAAAAGAGCACGGGCTATCTCCTCAAACTCAGATAACTGTTTCCGTATGACTGGCCCATTGTCTGTCCCAATTATTGTGAGTAGCCCAGGCCTGTAAGCAGAGCAAGTTTATGAAAATGTTATCAAACTTCTGAACACCCCAAATGCACCTTGTGTCTTGATTACCTCCGTCCCTCTATCAGGCCTTTTCGCATTAGTTGCATGTGTTTTTCCTAATGGTACTTGTTTGGAGTGTCCTGTGAAGAGCTATACACATGATGCTATTGTCCCCTGCTGCAAATGTGGCATACAACTTCTGTGGAATAAAAGTGCTGCAAAAAAGGGGTCAATGCTATGTGCCTGCTTTTCAGGTTATCTCTCTGAGGGTTCAGTAGATGAGAATTTACAAAGTCCATGCCTGATTTGAAGGGACAGTATGTAAAGGTTTTACCCCCACATGTACACCTTGGCACCTCTCCTGACACTGTACCTTTTCTTCCCATTTTCCAAAGTATGGTGAGTTTGGAAGTATGGTGAGTTTGGAAGACTATTCATTCACTCTGTGTCCTCCATCCAATCACCTTGTACCTGAGCTTTTACCCGCTATCACCAAACAGGTCCGCCTCTCCCTCTCACTGCATTTCCTGTAGAAACACTTCCAAAGAGTAATTACTGAGGGCTGGAGTCTTTGGCTGCGTGATCATTATGCACATACTGATCACAAATCTGTTCCTGCCAGAAGAACAATTGCTGCTAACTAAGGGCAAGTGCAGTTCACTCAATTTTGTGAGTTTCAGACAGCCATCTTGCCTCCATGTGCAGAAAGACTTGCCTTGCAAAATTAGGCTAGGCTAGTCCTTTGCAGTGCAACTGCTTCACGGGTAAGCAGGGCCCAGTTTTGCTGAACTTGGAAAGTCTGGCCTACAAAGTTAATTTAAAATGTTGGAAAGTAAGTGGTTTGTTGCCCTCTGCTGGAAGCTCTCATGAAATAAACAAACAGCACTCCCTAGTTGCAGTACCCAGGTGTATCTGGCTTGATCTGAAACTACATGGGTACTTTATTTTTTTCATTTAAATTTTATTACCAAATGTTATCAAGTGTTCAGAAGATTCATATAAACCAGATTAGGAGCAACATGCTGCTTAAAAAAAATCTCTGCCCAGACTGGCTTTTAAGCTATAGATGTGATCTAGGAGAACTTCCAAAAAATTCATATCAACACAATCTATGAGCTGGTGCATGAAAAATGAGATTACCTGTACCCAGGTTGTATAACAATTTGTTTCAACAGTTACATGTTCTACATTGTGCAAAAACATGGTTCAGAAGCGAAAACCCAACATGAAGAGAAAGCTCAACATGAGCCTTACCTTTGTCTCCTGGGACTGCTTGAAGAATTTTGTCAAATGTGTACCAGCCAATCACTAGAGTATTTCAGTGCAATGCAATTTTAGGTGAGGAGCAGAGAGATCTGGGGGTACAAATACACAAATCACTAAAAGTAGTGACGCTGGTTAATAAGCCATAAAAAACCAAAGCACTGGGGTACAAGGTTTAGGGAGAGCTATGGCAGTCTGATTTAATAATGGAATATTTTCAGAGATACCAAGTTTGGAATTATCCTTCAAATCATTTTCCTTCTGTAGATGAGTTTTAATATTTTCTAATCAGACCATTATCTAATATGCAACAACATTGATGATAGTTATGTAGGAATTTGTGACCCAGACATCTAGCTAAAGGAGGGTAGACTGAGAATAGGAAGATAAAAGAGAAATATCATTCTTAAAGTGTTTAAAATTTTGGATCTACCACATGCTTCTTGTTTGACACACTTACAATCTGCTATCAGACTGTTGCCATCAGATATTTGCCAAATAATGCCAAGGAACCAGATGAATCCTTAACACCCTCCCTTAACACCTCGCGAAGAAACTGTCTGGAGCATCGAGTTGATGAACCCCTTTGGCATTGGGTTATTTATTCCATTTGGATCTTCAGTTCTAGCAAAATCCATCTTCTGTATGAACGATGATATCTGAGCTGGCTGGCTAGCCTCTCACCTTGCTTGATCTCAAACAATTGTATAATCTCTGCCGTACATTTTTTAAAATTCATTCATGGGATGTGGGCGTCACTGGCAAGACCAGCATTTATTGCCCATCCCTAATTGCCCTTGAGAAGGTGATGGTGAGCTGCCTTCTTGAACTGCTGCAGTCTGTATGGTGAAGGTACTCCCACAATGCTGTTAGGAAGGGAGTTCCAGGATTTTGACCCATCGACCATGAAGGAACAGCGATATATTTCCAAGTCAGGATTGTTTGTGACTTGGAGGTGGCGGTGTTCCCATGCGCCTGCTGCCCTTGTCCTTCTAGGTGGTAGATGTTGCGGGTTTGGGAGGTGCTGCAGTGCATCTTGTAGATGGTACACACTGCAGCCACGGTACGCCGGTGGTGGAGGGAGTGAATGTTTAAGGGAATGGATGGGGTGCCAATCAAGCGGGTTGCTTTGTCCTGGATGGAGTCGAGCTGCTTGAGTGTTGTTGGAGCTGCACTCATCCAGGCAAGTGGAGAGTATTCCAACTCCTGACTTGTGCCTTGTAGATGGTGGAGAGGCTTTGGGGAGTCAGAAGGTGAGACACTCGCCGCAGAATATCCAGCCTCTGACCTGCTCTTGTAGCCACAGTATCTATGTGGTTGGTCCAGTTAAGTTTCTGGTCAATAGTGACCCCCCAGGATGTTGATGGTGGGGATTCAGCGATGGTAATGCCATTAAATGTTAAGGGGCAGTGGTTAGACTCTCTCTTGTTGGAGATAGTCATTGCCTGGCACTTGTGTGGTGCGAATGTTACTTGCCACTTATCAGCCCAAGCCTGAATCTGCTAGGCAAAGATTACTACGACTGACTACTCTATTCTAAACCATCAAGAGAGACTGCTGCTACTGGCTAATACTAACCGAGACAAAGAAAGACTGACTAATCTGTGACATGTGCCAGAAGGGTTTCACCCTTCTTCTGTCAATCATCCTAACAGTCAGCAAGTGGCTTGGGAGGCCTTTGAGCCACTGAAGCATGGACTTTTAGACATCTTAGCTCCATTTTACAACTTCCCCAGCCTCAGCTTTAAAAAGGACCAGATAAGGAGTATGGTAGTGTAGTGGCTATGTTACTGGACTAATAATCCAGAGAACATGAGTTTGAATCTCACCATGGAAGTTTGAGAATTTAAATTCCATTTTAAAAGAACACCTGGAAATAAAAAACTGGTATCAGTACAGGTAGACTACCTTTTATCCGAACTTCCGAAAACCGAAACCCTCTAAAAACCGAAGGTTTTTTCGTTCAGCGTAAGTCGTGCGCACGACATGACCAGAGTGGCGCACGACTTACGCTGAGCAGAGGGTCAGCATAAGTCGTGCGCACGACCCCGACCCCCGCCGACGACCCCCCCGACCCCCGACCCCGACCCCTGCCGACCCCAACTCCCGCCGACCCCCCCGCCGACCCCGACTCCCGCCGACCCCCACCGCCGACCCCGATGACCCCCACCGCCGACACCCCCGCCGACCCACCCCCGACAAATTTCCCAGTCTTATAAAATACCTTCCGAAATCCGAAATTTTCCGAAAACCGAAACACGGCTGGTCCCAAGGTTTTCGGATAAAGGATAGTCTACCTGTAATAGTGACCATGAAATTGTCAGGCTGTTGTTAAAACCCAACTGGTTCACCAATGTCCTTTAGGGAAGGAAACCTGCTGTCCTTCCCTGGTCTTGTCTAGAAGTAACTCTAGTCCCACACCAATGTGGTTCAGAGAATCATAGAATGATACAGCACAGATGGAGGCCATTCGGCCCATCACGCCTGTGCTGGCTCTTTAATAGAGCTATCCACTTAGTTCCACTCCCCTGCTCTTTCCTCATAGCCCTGTATTTTTTTCCCTCCAATTCCCTTTTGAAAGTTAGTAATGAATCTGCTTTTACCACACTTTCAGGCAATATATTCCAGATCACAACAACTCGCTACATTTTTTTAAATCCTCATGTCGCCTCTAGTTCTTTTGCCAATCACCTTAAATCTGTGTCCTCTGGTTATCAACCTTCTGCCACTGGAAGCAGTTTCTCCTTATTTACACTATCAAAGCCATTCATGATTTTGAACACCTCTATCAAATCTCCTCTTAACCTTCTCTGCTCGAAGGAGAACAACGCCAGCTTCTCCAGTCTCTCCACATAACTGAAGTTCTTCAGCCCTGGTACCATTCTAGTAAATCTCTCTAAGATCTTGACATCCCTCCTAAAGTGTGGTGCCCAGAATTGAACACAATACTCCAGCTGAGGACTAACCAGTGTTTTCTAAAGGTTTAGCATAATTTCCTTGCTTTTCATAGAATCATAGAAAGCTACAGCACGGAAGGAGGCCATTTTGGCCCATCGTGTCCGCACCGGCCAAGAAAGAGCTATCCAGCCTAATCCCACTTCCCAGATCTTGGTCCGTAGCCCTGCAGGTTAGAGCATCCCAAGTGCATATCCAAGTACTTTTTAAATGTGGTTAGGGTTCCTGTTAGATCCGTGTATCTTGATGTTGTGTCCTTCAATAATTAGACAAGAGACTGCAGGGAACAATCAACAGGTGTTTACTTGATGAGGGTTATTCTAAAACTAACTGTACAGATCCCTACTCAGGGTTTATATACAGGTGTGGTCACTGCCGGTACTACAGTATACAGGAGCTGTAAAAAGTAGTTCTCCCCTTAAAGGTACATACATTACAATTCCTCCCCTTTTAGATTAACAGTACCACAACATTCATTTAACAATTAAATATCAACTAATTACAATTAACACTTTTAACATGCAACATTAACTGAAAATAGTCTATTTATAAATTCAGTCTTTGGGGAGGCTTCCTGATCCTTCCTGGATAGTGCCTTTCCTGAGTGTCTTGCTCTTGGTGCGGAGGCGATTCTGGCCCCCTGTCGTCGGTTGGTTCATCAGCTTCCGATGCTACTGTTTCTAAGGTAGATGCTACCTGTATGTCGGGTTCATCACCAGGTACGTATGGGCGAGACATGGGGTTGACTCGTTCCTGTGACTCTAGGATCTGGTCAACATGGCGTCTCACAATGTTCTCCCCAACATCCACTGTGTACATTAGTGGCCCCTGCCGTGTGCATATCGTTCCTGGTTGCCATTTCTCTGTTCGGTAGTCGCGGGCCAAGACTGGTTGCCCTATATTGAAGCTCCTTGTCGGCTTCTCATTGATGTGCTGGAATTGCTTATTCTCAACATCTCTTCGTACATTTGGTCTGAGCAAATCCAGACGAGATCTCAACCTTCGGTTAAAGAACATCATGGCCGGAGTCTGGTTGGTGACTGCATGTGTCGCATTTCTGTAGGCTAACAGGAAATTGTCCACCTTATGCTGCAGTGGAATGTCGTCATCGCACATGACCCTTACTGCTTTTTTAAAGGTTTGTACGAAGCTCTCAGCCAATTCATTTGTGGCTGGATGATACGGGGCGGATGTGTAATACCTTACCCCATTCCTTTTCATAAATCTTCGAAACTCTTCGGACACAAACTGTGGTCTGTTATCAGAGCAAATCTGCTCTGGCAAGCCGTTCCTGGCAAATATGGTCCGTAGGACTGCAATAGTTTTCTCTGTGGTGGTGGAGGACATTTTGATCACCTCAGGCCATTTCGAGTGCGCATCCACAGCTATTAAAAACATTGAGTCCATGAATGGACCAGCAAAATCAATATGCACCCGTTGCCATGGAGATGAGGGCCACTTCCATGGGTGTAGAGGGGCATGTGGTGGTGCATTTTGGAACTTCTGGCATCCTGAGCAGCTCTTTGTCAGGTCCTCGATTTGCTGATCGATCCCCGGCCACCACACATAAGCCCTAGCAAGGCTTTTCATTTTCACCCCTCCCAGATGGCCTTCGTGAAGCTCATTGAGCACTCTCTCCCTTAACTTGGGTGGAATTACCACTCGGGATCCACACATCAAGGTCCCCTGGCATACGGACAGCTGTTCTCTTCTGGATGAGAATGCTGGCAACAGTGAGTCGCCATGTGTTGGCCATCCCTTCACCATCAAGTCATATACCCGAGACAGTGTCGGGTCATTTCGGGTCTCCTTCTCTATATCAGCGTTAGTTACTGGCAAGTGTTCAATTATAGTCGAATGAAATATTTCGAACCCTAACCCTATCAATTCGTCCAATAAAAAGCGACGAGTTAGGAACGTAACTAAAGGTTTTTATTGACTAAATAACAGAGCCCACCCTCGTGGGTGATCGGGTCCAACAAGGAGGAATACCAGCCAGTCGACTACCTTTATACCTGGGCAGGTAGGTGGAGCCATGGGCGGAGTCGGAGGTGGTCAGCCCAGGTATAACAGCGCGACAAGAGGCGACCTCGTATAGTGATACAACAGTGAGAACAGTACAACAGTGATAACTATAGTGTAACGATAGTGAACGATAAAAGTGGTTTACCACATTCACCCCTTGTTTAAATTTGAGTCCGGCGGGGTGAAGTGTACTACCAGTTCTGGTATGTCAGTCTGTCCGGAGGCCTCGTAAGCCTCTCCGATCGTCGCAGCGGCGGTGCTGCATTATCCGGTGTTAATGCTGGTGTCTGCGTGGTCGGCGAAGGCTCGTGGGGTTCCGGCATGCCGTCTACCTGGGCTGGAATTGGGTGGGTGGTGGGGGGGGTAAAGGTGGTGTCTCCGGAGTGCCCGAGGGTGCGAGGTCTCGTAAGGAGACAGTGTCCTCCCGCCCATCTGGGTAAGCCACGTAGGCGTACTGGGGGTTGGCGTGCAGGAGGTTCACCCTCTCGACCAGGGGGTCCGTTTTATGGGCCCTCACGTGCTTTCGCAGCAAGACGGGCCCCGGAGAGGTCAGCCAGGTTGGTAGAGTGGTTCCCGTAGTCGACTTCCTGGGGAAAACAAACATTCATTCATGGGGGGTGGCGTTAACGGCAGTGCAAAGTAGTGACCGGATGGAGTGCAGCGCTGTCGGGAGGACTTCCTGCCAGCGGGAGGTTGGGAGGCCCTTAGATTTTAAGGCTAAGAGGACGGCCTTCCATACCGTCGCGTTCTCTCTTTCCACCTGGCCGTTCCCTCGGGGGTTGTAGCTGGTGGTCCTACTTGCTGCAATACCTCTCGCTAGTAGGAACTGACGGAGTTCCTCGCTCATGAAGGAGGAGCCCCGGTCACTATGTATATAGTTCGGGAACCCGAACAAGGCGAAGAGGTCGTTCAGGCACTTGATGACCGTGGTACTGGTCATGTCTGGGCAGGGGAAGGCAAAAGGGAAACGGGAGTACTCATCAACGATGTTGAGGAAGTACACATTGCGGTCAGATGACGGCAGAGGCCCCTTAAAGTCGATGCTCAGGCGCTCGAAGGGGCGGGTGGCCTTGTGCACTCGGCGCAGGTCTGGCAGTTCCTGGTCATGGTCCTGACCTCCTCGATGGAGTAGGTCAGGTTGCGGGCCTTAATGAAATGGTAAAGTCTGGTGACCCCGGGGTGGCAGAGGTCGTTGTGGAGGGTCTGAAGTCTATCAATATGCGCGCTGGCGCATGTAATTCGTGAAAGAGCATCAGGGGGTTTGTTCAGCTTACCTGGCCGGTACAAGATATCAAAATCATAGGTGGATAGCTCGATTCTCCACCTCAAGATCTTGTCATTCTTGATTTTGCCCCTCAGCTTGTTATTAAACATGAAAGCAACCGAACGTTGGTCGGTGAGGAGGGTAAATCGTTTGCCTGCCAGGTAATGCCTCCAGCGCCGTACCGCCTCCACAATTGCCTGGGCTTCCTTCTCGACCGACGAGTGTCGGATCTCGGGGCCCTGTAGGGTCCTTGAGAAGAAGGCCACCGGCCTCCCCTCCTGGTTAAGGGTAGCGGCTAGGGCGAAGTCGGATGCATCGCTCTCCACTTGGAAGGGGATGGACTCATCCACTGCGTGCATTGTGGCCTTGGCTATGTCTCCCTTGATGAGGGAGAAGGCCGCGCACGCTTCCTCCGTGAGGGGGAAGGATGTGGACTTCATGAAGGGTCTGGCTTTGTCCGCATAATTGGGCACCCATTGGGCATAGTAGGCGAAGAGCCCCAGGGTTCTCTTAAGTGCCTTAGGGCAGTGGGGGAGGGGTAGCTCCATGAGGGGGCGCATTCTTTCGGGGTCGGGGCCGATGAGTCCGTTCTCTACTACACAGCCAAGGATGGCAAGGCGCGAGGTGTTAAACACACATTTCTCCTTGTTGTAGGTGAGGTTCAGCCGTTGGGCCGTACGGAGGAATTTCTCCAGATTCACGTCATGGTCCTGCCGATCGCGGCCGCAGATGGTGACGTTATCTGGATAGGGGAATGTGGCCTGCAGTCCGTTCTGGTCAACCATCCGGTCCATCTCCCTTTGGAAGACCGAGACCCCGTTGGTGACACCGAAGGGGACCCTAAGGAAGTGGTATAGGCGCCCATTCGCCTCGAAGGCGGTGTACTGGCGGTCCTCGGGGTGGATAGGGAGTTGGTGGTAGGCCGACTTAAGGTCGATGGTCGAGAATACGCGGTATTGTGCAATCTGATTGACCATGTCAGATATGCGGGGAAGGGGGTATGCGTCCAGCTGGGTGTATCTGTTTATGGTCTGGCTGTAGTCGATGACCAGGCGATTTTTATCGCCGGTCTTAACGACCACGACCTGGGCACGCCAGGGGCTGTTGCTCCCCTCGATAATGCCCTCTTTCAGGAGGCGCCGCACCTCAGAGCTAATGAAGGCTCTGTCCCCAGCGCTGTACCGCCTGCTCTTGGTAGCGACGGGTTTGCAGTCGGGGGTGAGGTTAGCGAACAGGGAAGGTGGCGGCACCTTGAGGGTGGATAGGCTGCAGGTGTTACGCGGTGGGCGGTTTAACATTCGCTGGTTGTCGACTGTGAGTGGGGGGAGGGGTCCACCGTATGCTAGGGTTACATTTTGGAGGTGGGATTGGAAGTCCAGCCCTAGTAGGATGGCAGCGCAGAGCTGGGGGAGGACGAGGAGTTTAAAATTTTTATACTCCGTACCCTTAACCGACAAGGTCACAACACAGTAGCCGCTAATGTCCGTGGCGTGGGACCTCGATGCCATTGAGATTCGGTTGCGCGTTGGCAGGACAGGGAGGGAGTAGTGGCTCACCGTGTCTGGGTGGATGAAGCTCTCCGTGCTTCCGCTGTCGAACAGGCAGGTCGTGGCGTGGCCGTTTACTTTGATGTCCATCATCGACTTGGACAGGTGGTGTGGGCGGGCTTGATCCAGAGTGACGGAGGCTAGTGTGTAGGTAAGCGAGTCGTTGTCGTCTGCGGGCGAGGCGGTCGTCGGGTCCGGGGGCCCGGTGGCAGTCGGGCGTGGTGGGTAAAATGGCGTCTCCCACGAGGTAGGACAAAATGGCGGAGAAGATGGCTGCCCCCATAGCTCACATGAGGCACTATTGGGGTCGGTTGCCTTGATCAAAGATGGCCGCCCCCATGACTCACGTGTGGGGATGCTGGCCTCAGTTGCCTTGAAAGAAGATGGCCACCCCCACAGTTCGCATGAGGCACTGCTGGCCTCTGAAGATCCGCTCCTGCAGGCCTTAGAGAAGTGGCCTTTCTTCCTGCAGGTTGAGCAGGTAGAGTTCCTGGCTGGGCAGCGCGACCTCGGGTGCTTCTCCTGGCCGCAAAAGAAGCAGCCGGCGGCCCGATCGCGGGTGCCCGATGTCGGAGCCGGTACCGGGGGTGGCGGTCCCGGTCGGGTCCGGGACGCCGACGCTGAGGTAGGTCCCGGGGGCGGCGCTGCGAAGGGTATTGCGGTAGGGGTCGGGCCCGAGTCCCAGGGTCGCGAGCAGTACCTGGAAAACGCCTCCTGGTCCTGATGGGCCACCTCTATGGAGAGAGCGAGGGCTTCAGCTTTGTCCAGGTCGAGGTCTTTAGCTTCAAGCAGTCTTTGCCGTGAGTAGTCGGACCGTAGGCCTTTCACAAAGGCATCGCGGATATTATCTTCCGTATTTTCAATAGCCGTCACCGCTTTAAAGTCACAGTTCCTGCCGAGTGCTCTTAGCGCCCGTAAAAATTCAGCTACAGACTCTCCTGGCTGTTGCGGGCGGGATCTGAGGAGGTGCCTGGTGTACATGTAATTTACCGGGCTCCAGTACTGCTGTTTCAGTAGGTTGATAGCGGCCTCATATGTAGTCGTGTCCTGGATGAGTGCGTATACTCTCGGGCTCGCTTGGGCGTTCAGAACTCTTAGTTTGGATCTCTGAGGGACGCCGGATTCTTCCAGGTAGGATTCGAAGCAGTCCAGCCAGTGTTTGAAGTTGAGGGCTGAGTTTGCTGCCTGTGGGTTTAGATCCAGGTACGGTGGTTTGAGGGCTTGCAGCCAAGCCGGCTGGTGTGGCTGGTGTAGCCCGGTGTCTGAAAGCTGCTGTGGCTGTGCTTCTGGGAGGGCTCCTGGCTGGTCAGTAGTAGACATCTTTAAAATTTAGTCAATAAAATTGATATACCTATCAATTCGTCCAATAAAAAGCGACGAGTTAGGAACGTAACTAAAGGTTTTTATTGACTAAATAACAGAGCCCACCCTCGTGGGTGATCGGGTCCAACAAGGAGGAATACCAGCCAGTCGACTACCTTTATACCTGGGCAGGTAGGTGGAGCCATGGGCGGAGTCGGAGGTGGTCAGCCCAGGTATAACAGCGCGACAAGAGGCGACCTCGTATAGTGATACAACAGTGAGAACAGTACAACAGTGATAACTATAGTGTAACGATAGTGAACGATAAAAGTGGTTTACCACAAATATCAACTAATTACAATTAACACTTTTAACATGCAACATTAACTGAAAATAGTCTATTTATAAATTCAGTCTTTGGGGAGGCTTCCTGATCCTTCCTGGATAGTGCCTTTCCTGAGTGTCTTGCTCTTGGTGCGGAGGCGATTCTGGCCCCCTGTCGTCGGTTGGTTCATCAGCTTCCGATGCTACTGTTTCTAAGGTAGATGCTACCTGTATGTCGGGTTCATCACCAGGTACGTATGGGCGAGACATGGGGTTGACTCGTTCCTGTGACTCTAGGATCTGGTCAACATGGCGTCTCACAATGTTCTCCCCAACATCCACTGTGTACATTAGTGGCCCCTGCCGTGTGCATATCGTTCCTGGTTGCCATTTCTCTGTTCGGTAGTCGCGGGCCAAGACTGGTTGCCCTATATTGAAGCTCCTTGTCGGCTTCTCATTGATGTGCTGGAATTGCTTATTCTCAACATCTCTTCGTACATTTGGTCTGAGCAAATCCAGACGAGATCTCAACCTTCGGTTAAAGAACATCATGGCCGGGGTCTGGTTGGTGACTGCATGTGTCGCATTTCTGTAGGCTAACAGGAAATTGTCCACCTTATGCTGCAGTGGAATGTCGTCATCGCACATGGCCCTTACTGCTTTTTTAAAGGTTTGTACGAAGCTCTCAGCCAATCCATTTGTGGCTGGATGATACGGGGCGGATGTGTAATACCTTACCCCATTCCTTTTCATAAATCTTCGAAACTCTTCGGACACAAACTGTGGTCTGTTATCAGAGCAAATCTGCTCTGGCAAGCCGTTCCTGGCAAATATGGTCCGTAGGACTGCAATAGTTTTCTCTGTGGTGGTGGAGGACATTTTGATCACCTCAGGCCATTTCGAGTGCGCATCCACAGCTATTAAAAACATTGAGTCCATGAATGGACCAGCAAAATCAATATGCACCCGTTGCCATGGAGATGAGGGCCACTCCCATGGGTGTAGAGGGGCATGTGGTGGTGCATTTTGGAACTTCTGGCATCCTGAGCAGCTCTTTGTCAGGTCCTCGATTTGCTGATCGATCCCCGGCCACCACACATAAGCCCTAGCAAGGCTTTTCATTTTCACCCCTCCCAGATGGCCTTCGTGAAGCTCATTGAGCACTCTCTCCCTTAACTTGGGTGGAATTACCACTCGGGATCCACACATCAAGGTCCCCTGGCATACTGACAGCTGTTCTCTTCTGGATGAGAATGCTGGCAACAGTGAGTCGCCATGTGTTGGCCATCCCTTCACCATCAAGTCATATACCCGAGACAGTGTCGGGTCATTTCGGGTCTCCTTCTCTATATCAGCGTTAGTTACTGGCAAGTGTTCAATTATAGTCGAATGAAATATTTCGACAGGGTCCACTGCTGGTGCTTCCTCCGCAGTAGGCAGTGGCAGGCATGATAGCCCATCAGTGTTTCCATGCTTTTTCGTGCCCTTATACTCGATTTCATATTGGTTCGCCCCTAGAAAAAGGGACCATCTTTGTAGCCGTTGCGCAGTCATCACCAGAACGCCCTTCTTTGGATTAAAGATGGAGACAAGTGGTTGGTGGTCAGTCAGCAAGGTGAACTTCTGCCCGTGCAGATAGTGATTGAACTTTTTCACTTCCCACAGTAGGCTGAGGACCTCCCTGTCAATCTGGGCATAGTTACGCTTGGCTGAGGTTAGTGACCGAGACGCAAAGGCTACTGGCCTCTCCGAGCCGTCCGGGAATTTGTGCGACAGCACCGCTCCAATGCCATAGGGTGATGCATCACACGCCAACCAAATTGGTAGTGCTGGGTTGAAATGAGCCAACACCTCTTTTGATGTGATCAATGCTTTGCTCTTCTGGAAAGCTCGTTTACATTCGTCACTCCACTTCCATGGTATCCCCATTTGCAGTAGGGTGTTCAGTGGGTGTAGAACTGTAGACAAATTCGGCAAGAACTTATGGTAGTAGTTCACCAGCCCGAGGAACGACCTCAGTTGTGACAGTTTCCGGTGCTGGAGCCTTGACTACTGCCTCAATCTTTTCAGGGGACTTATGTAACCCCTCTTCATCAATAACGTGGCCACAATACGAGATCTGCTTCTGGAAAAACTCGCATTTGTGGCGATTAGCTCGGAGCCCATATTCCTTCAACCTAGTGAGCACCTGCTCCAGGTTGGCGAGGTGATCACTGTCATTTTCGCCCGTGACCAGGATGTCGTCCAAATAACACTGGGTCCCTGGAATCCCTTGCAGGATTTGATCCATTGCCCTTTGCGAAATAGCCAGAGCTGATGCTACCCCGAACACCAGCCGGTTGTATTGGTAGAGACCTTTATGAGTGTTGATCGTGAGGTATTGTTTCGAGGCTTCTTCTACCTCCATTTGCAGGTACGCCTGGGCCAGATAAATCTTAGTGAAGCGTTTCCCTCCAGATAGCGAGGCGAAAATATCTTCAATCCGCGGAAGCGGATATTGTACGGTGTGAAGGACTGGGTTCACTGTCACCTTAAAGTCCCCACAGATGCGAACCTTCTTTGGTTCCCCAGGCGTATTACTCAACGACCTCTTCATTACAGGAACGATGGGTGTAGCCCACTCGCTCCAGTCCACTTTGGACAGTACTCCTGGACGTTCCAAACCTTCCAGCTCTGCTTCGACGGCTGGGCAGATCGCATAAGGCACCGGTCTGGCCTTAAAAAACTTTGGGCTTGCATTTTCCTCTATTTTGATCGTCGCTGTTATGCCTTTTAGTGTTCCGAGTCCCTCCTGGAACACTTCTTGTGCGTCAGTTAGCATTTTTGACAGTCGTCCAGGTGTGACATCGTCATCCTTTTTGGCATCTACAGTCAGTGCTTGTATGGAATGCCAATCTAGCTGTATCTTCCGGATCCATTCACGTCCTAATAGTGGTGGTCCTCCATCTGGCAATACATATAGGTCCATTTTTGGTGTTTCCTTGCCGTTATATATAACGTTCACCCTTATTTTTCCTTTGGGGTAGACTTTTTGCCCCGTGTACGTCTTCAAGACAATCTCTATCTCTCAAGGGTATATGTGAGAATAGCCGCTTGTAGTCCCTTCGGTTTATGACTGTTAGGGCTGATCCTGTGTCCAATTCCATTTTCACTTGGACTCCGGCTATCTTTAGCGTGACCCAGATAGTTTGATGATCCTCCGTTTTGATCACATTATGTAGTTTCAGACAACCCAGCTCCTTGCTTCCGGAGTCTGTATCACTTTTCTGTTCATCTGAACTACTCTCCGTCACCTTATGTACCTTCTTGTACTTCTCCTGTGGAGATTTCTTGCTGCTGGTTTTCTTTCCCGACCTGCAGACTCTTGCTATGTGTCCTACTTTCCCACACTGTCTGCACACTTTGTCCTTGAACCAGCAATCCTTATGGTCGTGTGTTCTGCCGCAGTGAAAGCACTTCACTGTTCCGTATGACATTTCATTTGTGCCATATTCTTGTGGTCTCCGTTGTATCTCTGCCGCGCCCCGTGCTGCTGCTTCATGTGATACTGCAATGCTGAAAGCCTGGTCCAGCGTAAGATCCTTTTCTGAGCCGTTTCTGGGTTCCTTCACTTTGAAGCCCACACACAAACTTGTCCCTTAAAGTATCTGCTAGTCCTGTTCCAAACTGGCAGTGTTTCGATAGCTTGCGCAGTTCCGTTAAAAACTCAGCATTACTTTCATCTTTATGCTGGTTCCTTTTGTGAAACTTAAATCTTTCTGCTATTAGCAGCGATGTGGGGTTTAAGTGGCCCTGTAGGATTGACACTATGTTTTCAAAATCCTTTTCCACTGGCTTCTCTGAGGTTACTAGGTTTCGCAGTAAGCCATACGTTTTTGCACCCATTGAATTCAACAATACCAGCGCTTTCCTGTCATCTGGCACTTCATTCGCCTTGCAGTACACTTCTATGCGTTCAACATATGTCGTCCAATCTTCGACTTCATTGTCGAACGCTGTGACACTGCCACTCTTTGGCATCCCTGGGTGTGGTTAGACTGGCTCAAAATGGCGTCTCCCGCGCTCTCCCTTCTCCGCTGCGGCTCAAAATGGCGTCTCCCGCGCTTTCCTTTCTTCCCCGCTGACGCTGCTCGGCATTTGAACACCGGCTGCGCTCTGCGCATTTTCTTGCGCACCTCTCTCTCTCGTTGACGCTGCTTGGCCCTTGAACACCGGCTGCGCTCTGCTCTCTCTCGTTGACGCCGCTCGGTCCTGAACAGCAGCTGCACCCTGTGCGCTCTACCCTCTCTCTTCTCCCGTCGATGCCACTCGGTCCTGAACACCGGCTGCGTCCTGTGCGCTCTACCCTCTCTCTTCTCCCGTCGACGCTGCTCGGCCTTTTTCTGTGCCGTCGGTCGGCTCTAGCCGCCGCTGTCCGGGAAGGGTCTGCGCCGTACCTGTTGCCAGCCCGTTTCGCTGGACCACCGTGACTGGAGAACCAAGCCCGGCTCTTGACAGCCTCCCCTGCGATGCTCAAATCTCCGCTGGATGACTGGGGGGTTTCCCGTGTTCGACGCCCGTGCTTCTGGACTCGGCCTTCTTCTTTCACTGTTCTCCAGGAGCGAATCCCTGGGAGGTGATGCAGAGTTGCAGGTAGGTTTGAATCTTCTCGTCGCCAATGTTAGATCCGTGTATCTTGATGTTGTGTCCTTCAATAATTAGACAAGAGACTGCAGGGAACAATCAACAGGTGTTTACTGGATGAGGGTTACTCTAAAACTAATTGTACAGATCCCTACTCAGGGTTTATATACAGGTGTGGTCACTGCCAGTATTACAGTATACAGGAGCTGTAAAAAGTAGTTCTCCCCTTAAAGGTACATACATTACAGTTCCTGCCTCTACCACCCTTTCAGGCAGTGAGTTCCAGACCCCCATGACCCTCTGGGTGAAGACATTTCCCCTCAAATTCCCTCTAAACCTTCCACCAATTACTTTAAATCTGTGCCCCCTGGTTTTTGACCCCTCTGCTAAGGGAAATAGGTCCTTTCTATCCACTTTATCTATGCCCCTCATAATTTTACACACCTCAATAAGGTCTCCCCTCAGCCTCCTCTGTTCCAAGGAAAACAGACCCTGCCTATTCAGTCTTTCCTCATAGCTAAAATTCTCTACTCCCGGCAACATCCTTGTAAATCTCCTCTGTACCTTCTCTAGTGCAATCACATCTTTCCTGTAATGTGGTGACCAGAACTGCACGCAGTTCTCTAGCTGAGGCCTAACTAGTGTTTTATACAGTTGATCTAATATTTCACACTCCTCCCCCGATAGCAATGTCTGCTCCGCCCCTCTCCTTTGTGAAAACAGATGCAAAGTATTCATTAAGAACCCTACCAACGTCTCCCGCTTCCACACACAGATTACCCTCATGATCTCTAATAGGCCCTACCCTTTCTTTAGTTATCCTCTTACTCTTAATAAAATGATAAAACATCTTTGGGTTTTCCTTGATTTTACTTGCCAAGAATTTTTCATGCTCTCTGCTTTCCTAATATCCTTTTTAATTGCACCCCTGCACTTTCTGTACTCCTCTAAAGATTCTGGAGTATTTAGTCCTTGGTATCTGTCATACGCCTCCCTTTTTTTCCTTTATCCTACCCTGTATGTCTCTGGACATCCAGGGGGCTCTAGATTTGTTAGTCCCACCTTTTTTCTTTAAGGGCACATATTTGGTCTGAACCCTCCGTATCTCCTCCTTGAATGCCTCCCACTGGTCTGACACTGATTTACCTTCAAGTAGCTGTTTCCGGTCTCTATGCCTCTATTAATAAAGCCAAGGACCCCATATGCTTTTTTTAACAGCCTTCTCAACTTGTCCTTGATATACCCATCAATTCATTCCATGAAAAGCGACGAGTTAAGATAGTAACTATAGGTTTTTATTGGCTAAATAACAGAGCCCACCCTCGTGGGTGATCGGTTCCAACAAGGAAGAATACTAGCCAAGCGGTCACCTTTATACCTGGGCAAGCAGGCGGAGCCATGGGCGGAGTCAGCTGAGGTATGCCTAGGTATAACAGCGTGCGTGGCAAGAGGTAACCTTGTGTAGTGATAACAACAGTGTAAACAGTGATAACAACAGTGTACCAATAGTGAACGGTTGTGAACGATAACAGTGGTTTACCACATTCACCCCTTGTTTAAAATTGAGTCCGGCGGGGTGAAGCGTACTACCAGTTCGTGTATGTCAGTCTATCAGGAGGCCTCGTAAGCCTTTCTGATCGGCGCAGCAGCAGCGGCGGTGGTGCAGTATCTGATGTTAATGCTGGTGTCTGCGTGGTCGACGAAGGCTCCTGCGGTTCCGGCATGCCGCCTACAGGAGCTGGATTTGGGGGAGTGGTGGGGGATAACGGTGGTATCTCAGGGGTGCCCGAGGGTGCGAGGTCTCGCAAGGAGACTGTGTCCTCCCGCCCGTCTGGGTATGCCACATAGGCATACTGGGGGTTGGCGTGCAGGAGGTTCACCCTCTCGACCAGGGGGTCCATTTTATGGGTCCTCACGTGCTTCCGCAGCAAGACGGGCCCCGGAGAAGTCAGCCATGTTGGTAGCGAGGTTCCCGTAGTCGACTTCCTGGGGAAAACAAACATTTGCTCATGGGGGGTGGCGTTAATGGCAGTACAAAGCAGTGACTGGATGGAATGGAGCGCTGCCGGGAGGACTTCCTGCCAGCGAGAGGTTGGGAGGCCCTTAGACTTTAGGGCTAAGAGGACGGCCTTCCAAACTGTCGCGTTCTCTCTTTCCACCTGGCCGTTCCCCCGGGGGTTGTAGCTGGTGGTCCTGCTCGCAGCAATACCTCTCGCGAGCAGGAACTGGCGAAGTTCCTCGCTCATGAAGGATGAGCCCCAGTCGCTATGTATATAGTTCGGGAACCCGAACAAGGCGAAGAGGTTGTTCAGGCATTTGATGACCGTGGTACTGGTCATGTCTGGGCAGGGGATGGCAAAGGGGAAATGGGAGTACTCGTCAATAATGTTGAGGAAGTACACATTACGGTCAGAGGACGGGAGGGGCCCCTTAAAATCGATGCTCAAGCGCTCGAAGGGGCGGGTGGCCTTGATCAGGCTTGCTCTGTCCGGCCTATAGAAATGCGGTTTGCATTCGGCACAGGCTTGGCAGTTCCTGGTCACGGTCCTGACCTCCTCGATGGAGTAGGGCAGGTTGCGGGCCTTAATGAAGTGGTAAAGTCTGGTGACCCCGGGGTGGCAGAGGTCGTTGTGGAGGGTCCGCAGTCTATCAACTTGTGCGTTGGCGCATGTACCTCGTGATAGAGCACCTGGGGGCTCGTTGAGTTTACCAGGCCGGTACAAGATATCGTAATCGTAGGTGGAGAGCTCAATTCTCCACCTCAAGATCTTGTCGTTCTTGATTTTGCCCCTGATATACCTATCAATTCAGTTCATGAAAAGCGACGAGTTAAGTTAGTAACTATAGGTTTTTATTGGCTAAATAACAGAGCCCACCCTCGTGGGTGATCGGATCCAACAAGGAGGAATACCAGCCAGTCGACCACCTTTATACCTGGGCAAGCAGGCGGAGCCATGGGCGGAGTCAGATGTGGTCAGCCCAGGTATAACAGCATGGCAAGAGGTGACCTTGTGTAGTGATACAACAGTGTAAACAGTGATAACCATAGTGTAACGATATAAACAGTGATAACCATAGTGTAACGATAGTGAACGATAAAAGTGGTTTACCACATTCGCCCCTTGTTTAAATTTGAGTCCGGCGGGGTGAAGTGTACTACCAGTTCGGGTATGTCAGTCTGTCCGGAGGCCTCGTAAGCCTTTCTGATCGGCGCAGCAGCGGCGGCGGTGCTGCAGTATCCGATGTTAATGCTGGTGTCTGCGTGGTCGGTGAAGGCTCGTGGGGTTCCGGCATGCCGTCTACCTGGGCTGGATTTGGGGGGGGTGGTGGGGGGTAACGGTGGTGTCTCAGGGGTGCCCGAGGGTGCGAGGTCTCGTAAGGAGACTGTGTCCTCCCCCCCGTCTGGGTATGCCACATAGGCGTACTGGGGGTTGGCGTGCAGGAGGTCCACCCTCTCGACCAGGGGGTCCATTTTATGGGCCCTCACGTGCTTTCGCAGCAAGACGTGCCCCGGAGAAGTCAGCCATGTTGGTAGCGAGGTTCCCGTAGTCGACTTCCTGGGGAAAACAAACATTTGTTCATGGGGGGTGGCATTAATGGCAGTGCAAAGCAGTGACCGGATGGAATGCAGCGCTGCCGGGAGGACTTCCTGCCAGCGAGAGGTTGGGAGGCCCTTAGACTTTAAGGCTAAGAGAACGGCCTTCCAGACAGTCGCGTTCTCTCTTTCCACCTGGCCGTTCCCTCGGGGGTTGTAGCTGGTGGTCCTGCTTGCAGCAATACCTCTCGCTAGTAGGAACTGGCGAAGTTCCTCGCTCATGAAGGATGAGCCCCGGTCGCTATGTATATAGTTCGGGAACCCGAACAAGGCGAAGAGGTCGTTCAGGCATTTGATGACCGTGGTACTGGTCAGGTCTGGGCAGGGGAAGGCAAAGGGGAAACGGGAGTACTCATCAATAATGTTGAGGAAGTACACATTACGGTCAGAGGACGGGAGGGGCCCCTTAAAATCGATGCTCAAGCGCTCGAAGGGGCGGGTGGCCTTGATCAGGCTTGCTCTGTCCGGCCTAAAGAAATGCGGTTTGCATTCGGCACAGGTTTGGCAGTTCCTGGTCATGGTCCTGACCTCCTCGATGGAGTAGGGCAGGTTGCGGGCCTTAATGAAGTGGTAAAGTCTGGTGACCCCGGGGTGGCAAAGGTCGTTGTGGAGGGTCTGCAGTCTATCAATTTGCGCGTTGGCGCATGTACTTCGTGATAGAGCATCTGGGGGTTCGTTCAGTTTACCAGGCCGGTACAAGATATCATAATCGTAGGTGGAGTGCTCGATTCTCCACCTCAAGATCTTGTCGTTCTTGATTTTGCCCCTCAGCTTGTTATTAAACATAAAAGCGACCGAGCGCTGGTCGGTGAGGAGGGTAAATCGTTTGCCTGCCAGGTAATGCCTCCAGCGTCGTACCGCTTCCACAATTGCCTGGGCCTCCTTCTCGACAGAAGAGTGTCGGATCTCAGGGCCCTGGAAGGTCCTTGAGAAGAAGGCCACAGGTCTCCCCGCCTGGTTAAGGGTTGCAGCTAGGGCGAAGTCGGATGCATCGCTCTCCACTTGGAAAGGGATGGACTCACCCACTGCGTGCATTGTGGCCTTCGCAATGTCTCCTTTTATGAGGGAGAAGGCTGCGCATGCTTCTGCTGTCAGGGGGAAGGAGGTGGACTTCATGAGGGGTCTGGCTTTGTCCGCATAATTGGGCACCCATTGGGCATAGTAAGCGAAGAGCCCCAGGGTTCTCTTCAGTGCCTTTTGACAGTGGGGAAGGAGAAGCTCCATGAGGGGGTGCATTCTTTCGGGGTCGGGGCTGATGACTCCGTTCTCTACTACGCAGCCGAGGATGGCAAGGCGCGAGGTGTTAAACATACATTTCTCCTTATTGTAAGTGAGATTCAGCCGTTGGGCCGTACGGAGGAATTTCTCCAGATTAACATCATGGTCCTGCTGGTTGTGGCCGCAGATGGTGACGTTATCTAGATAAGGAAATGTGGCCTGCAGCGCGTTCTGGTCAACCATCCGGTCCATCTCCCTTTGGAAGACCGAAACCCCGTTGGTGACGCCGAAGGGAACCCTAAGGAAGTGGTAGAGGCGGCCATTCGCCTCGAAGGCGGTATACTGGCGGTCCTCAGGGCGGATAGGGAGTTGGTGATAGGCCGACTTAAGGGCGATGGTGGAGAATACCCGGTACTGTGCAATCTGGTTGACCATATCAGATATGCGGGGAAGGGGGTATGCGTCCAGCTGGGTGTACCGGTTTATGGTTTGGCTGTAGTCGATGACCAGGCGGTGTTTATTGCCGGTCTTAACGACTACGACCTGGGCACGCCAGGGGCTGGTGCTCCCCTCGATGATGCCCTCCTTCAGGAGTCGCTGCTCCTCAGAGCTAATAAAAGCTCTGTCCCCGGCGCTGTACCACCTGCTCTTGGTAGCGACGGGTTTACAGTCGCGGGTGAGGTTAGCGAACAAGGAGGGGGGCGGGACTTTGAGAGTGGAGAGGCCGCAGGTGGTACGCGGCGGGCGGTTTAAAAACTGCTGGTTGTGGACTGTGAGTGGGGGGAGGGATCCACCGTATGCCAAAGTGACACTTTGAAGGTGGCATTGGAAATACAGCCCTAGTAGGACGGCAGCGCAGAGCTGGGGCAGGACGAGAAGTTTAAAATTTTTATATTCCGTGCCCCTAACCGACAGGGTCACCACACAGTAGCCGCTGACGTCTGTTGAATGGGACTTCGACGCCATCGAGATCCGATGGCGCGTTGGCCGGACAGTGAGGGAGTAGCAGCGCACCGTGTCTGGGTGAATAAAACTCTCCGTGCTCCCGCTGTCGAACAGGCAGGTCGTGGCGTGGCCGTTTACTTCGATGTCCATCATGGACCTGGACAGATGCTGCGGGAGAGCTTGGTCAAGCGTGACGGAGGCCAGTGTATGGCTGAGTGAGCTGCTGTAGTCGGCAGGTGAGGCGGTGGTCGGGTCTGGAGACAAAATGGCGGCCGAGTGCGGCGAACAAAATGGCGGCGCCCATGATGCGGATCCCCACGAGGTCGAAGTTGGACAAAATGGCAGAGAAGATGGCCGCCCCCACTACTCACATGAGGCACTGCTGGCGTCTGTGGCCTTGATCAAAGATGGCCGCCCCCACGACTCACATGAGGCACTGCTGGCGTCTGTGGCCTTGATCAAAGATGGCCGCCCCCACGACTCACATGAGGCACTGCTGGCGTCTGTGGCTTTCCCCCTGCAGGCGTTTGCGAAGTGGCCTTTTCTTTTGCATCCGGAGCAGGTCGCGTTCCTTGCAGGGCAGCGCGCCCTTTGATGTCTCGCCTGGCCACAGAAATAGCAGCTGGCGGCCCGATCGCGGGGCTCCGCTGCCGCAGCAGGTCCCGAGGGTGGCGGTCCCGATCGATTCCGGGACACCGACGCCGTAGCAGGTCCCAGGGGCGGCGGTGCGAGCGGTATTGCGGCCGGAGTCGGGCCCGAGTCCCAGGGTCGCGCAGCACTGTACCCGGAGTACGCCTCAAGGTCCCGATGGGCCACTTCCAGGGAGCGAGCGAGGGCTGCAGCTGCTTTCAGGCCGAGGTCCTTTGATTCGAGCAGTCTTTGCCGTGAGTAGTCAGACCGAAGGCCTTTCACGAAGGCATCACGGATATTTCCTTCAGCATGTTGTGCAGCCGATACAGCTTTAAAGTCACAGTCCCTGCCGAGTGTTTGTAGCGCCCGTAAAAATTCATCTGCAGACTCTCCTGGCTGTTGCGAGCGGGATCTTAGGAGATGTCTGGCATACATTGAATTTACTGGGCTCCGGTACTGCTCTTTTAGCAGGTCGAGGGCCTCCTCGTATGTAGCAAGGTCCCGGATGAGTGCAAATACTTTAGGGCTCACCTGGGCGGTCAGAACTCTTAGTTTGTCGGCTTCCGATGGCACGCCGGAGGCTACCAGGTAGGATTCAAAGCAGCTCAGCCAGTGATCGAAGTCGAGGGCTGAATTCGCTGCCTGTGGATTTAGATCCAGGTACGGCGGTCGGAGGGCTCGCAGCCAAGTCGGCTGCTGGGCCTGTTGTAGCTGGCCGTTTGGCTGGTCGTTTGGCTGCTCCAGTCCATTCATTTCAAAATTTAGCCAATAAAATTGATATACCTATCAATTCATTCCATGAAAAGCGACGAGTTAAGATAGTAACTATAGGTTTTTATTGGCTAAATAACAGAGCCCACCCTCGTGGGTGATCGGTTCCAACAAGGAAGAATACTAGCCAAGCGGTCACCTTTATACCTGGGCAAGCAGGCGGAGCCATGGGCGGAGTCAGCTGAGGTATAACAGCGTGCGTGGCAAGAGGTAACCTTGTGTAGTGATAACAACAGTGCAAACAGTGATAACAAGTGTACCAATAGTGAACGGTTGTGAACGATAACAGTGGTTTACCACAGTCCTGCCACCTTCAAATATTTGTGTACATATACCCTCAGGTCTCTCTGTTCTTGCACCCACTTTAAAATTGTACCATTTAGTTTATATTGCCTCTCCTCATTCTTCCTACCAAAATGTAGTACTTCACACTTCCCTGCATTAAATTTCATCTGCCTTGTGTCTGTCCATTTTACCAGTCTATGTCCTCCTGAAGTCTGTTACTATCTTCTTCATTGTTTACTACATTTCCGAGTCTCGTGTCATCTGCAAACTTTGAAATTTGCCCTGTTTACCCAAGTACAGGTCATTAACATATATTAAAGGTTGACTCTTAACTGACCACTGAAGTGGCATAGCAAGCCACTCAGTTCTAACAAACTGCTATAAAGAACACATGGACTGCAGTGGTTCAAGTAGGAGGCCCAGTACCACCTTTAGGGCAACTATGGATGGGCAATAAATGCCACCCGTGCCAGTGATGCCCACATCCCAAGAATGAATTTAAAAAAAGATTTTCGCCCCCTGGTTCATTCTCTGGACCTGAGTCTCCCAAATGGCTTTTAACACTAGTAAAGCATGCCTGTATACACAAACCTTCATCGTGAAATAAACTTGATGGCCTAATTAACTGAGAATATGTGTGTTAGCTAAGAGCCTTATCGTTTGACAGTTTGAATTGGCCTGCTTTCCAGCTTCTTCCCAACATTCAGTTCAACAGCTGAACTCCAGATTCAATGGAATAATGGTGGAAGCACTCAGCAGGTCAGGCAGCATCTGTGGAGAGAGGAACATAGGGTTAACGTTTCAAGTTGATGACCTTTCATCAGTTCTGACAAAAGATCATCGACCAGAACTGACGTCTTGATTTTAGAATCTTCGTGTTCAAATCACTCCATGGTCTCGCCCCTCCCTCTCTCTCTAACCTCCTCCAGCCCTACAACCCTTCAAGAACTCTGCATTCTGCTAACTCCTGCCTCTTGTGCATTGCCCACTCCCTTTGCCCCACCATTGGTGGCTGGCATTCAACCATCTCGACCCTAACCACTGGAATTCCCTCCCTAAACCTCACCATCTCTTAACCACCCTATCCTTCTTTAAGACCCTCCTTACACTGCATAGGTGCAGGTTGTGGACTCAACCATTAAAATCCCAAACTGTGCAGGTTGTTTGGCACACTCTCAACTGCATGAACTTCTGATGCTAAGCTACCCAACTGCATTTGTAGGCAGGTTGTTAGGTCGAAATCCCTGGGCTGAGCAGCTCAAGGAGTCCTCAAGCTGGCCCTCTGGCCAGCAAGTGCTGTTGCTGGGAATAAGAATATGAGAGAAAGTGTGTGTCACTTAGGGTGTGCGAATGTGCAGCATGCAGATACCTTATGTTGCCCGCATGCTTGGTGTGTTTGTTGATTGCCATACTTAATTATCCACAAGGCAAACATATTGACATGGTAGCAAAACAGACCACCCTGGTGAAACATCTAAGCTGACACAAACACTGTTAAGATGCATTGTAAGGCAACACACTATAATTAAGCCAGCTTGTGAGCAAATTTTCCTTGGCAATCTTGCCGAGACCAGCATTTTTTTTCTCACCTGCTCCCAGGTTCCGGACACACATGAGACAACATCCTTGCTTGCAGTCCCCTCCAGTGAAGCTACTCTGGTGCTGTTCTTATCTGGATGATGGCTCTCCGCTTCAAAAAGGTCCAACCTTCTTTGCGGGTCCTTCTGCAGCAAAGCCTCACACTGCTTCATTTAATGGTTCATTTTTGACTCATGTACTTGCTCCAGTTATTTTGATCCCTCTTGAGCAGTGGGACAGCTTTATGGGTAACCAGCAGCTTTTAAAGAGTAACTAGCACCAGCAAACCACAGCTTGACTGGATGCATCTTCTTCTTAGGCAGTCCCTTGGAACCGGGATGACTTGCTTCTACATTAAAAATGAGTTCTCAGGTGACTGATGAGTCCAATGCGGGACCTACAGTCTCTGTCACAGGTGGGGCAGACAGTGGTTGAAGGGACGGGTGGGTGGGGTGCTTGGGTTGACATGCGCTCCTTGCGTTTGGCTTCCGCTTGCTCCCAGCGAAGAGACTCGAGGTATTCGGCACCTTCCCGGATGCTTCTCCTCCACTTTGTGTGGTCTTGCACCAAAGATTCCCAGGTGTCAGTGGGGATGTTGCACTTTTTCAAGGAGGCTTTGAAGGTGTCCTTGAAGCGTTTCGTCTGCCTACCTGGGGCTCCCTTGCTGTGTCGGAACTCTGAGTAGAGCGCTTGTTTTGGGAGTCTCATATCTGGCATGCGGACGATGTGACCCGTCCATCGGAGCTGATCGAGCGTGGTCAAAGCTTCGATGCTGGGAATGTTGGCCCGAGCGAGAACACTGACGTTGGTGCGCCTATCCTGCCAATGGATTTGCAGGCGTTGGTGGTACCTCTCCAGTGCTTTGAGGTGCCTGCTGTACATGGTCCATGTCTTTGAGGCATACAGGAGGGCGGGTATTACTACTGCTCTGTAGACCATGAGCTTGGTGCCGGGTTTGAGGTCCTGGTCTTCAAACACTACTGGATGCATACCACATAGTGTGCTGCACAAATATACTAATGTGTGAGATTAGCTCAGTATCCAAAGAGCAGTGGTCCTTCTAACACTGCAGTGCAGGCTTTTAAGAAATTACAGAGATTATACTAAAGCTTTATAATGTACTGGTCGGACCAAGCTACAGATGAGATGTACATGCACTGGAGAGAGTACCGAGAAGAACAAGAATGAACTCAAGTGTAAAGAGAATGAATTATGAGAAAAGATTAGAGAAGTTTAAGCTCCACAGGCTAGATCTAGAGAGAAGGTTAAGGTGAACTTCACAGTGGAGTAGGTAAGATAGAACAGATTATTTCATGATAAATCAGGTGAGTAAGACCAGAGGACATAAATTTGTCATATTAAGGATAGTATTTTTTTGAATAATCTGCCAGGCAAGGTGGTAGAAGGATCTGGGGGTATTGAAAATTCAGTTGAATGCTAACCTGAGGTGGTAAAGAAATCAGTTTAATGAGTCTTGATTTGAACTTATGTTGTGGAATCACTCTTCCACTTGGCATTCTATGGCTTTAGAAGAGATTAACTTTATGGTAACATAGATTTTAATATTGCAAAAACCTTGCTTCATTTCTGACATTTGTTTGATAGGAGCCTCAAACATAACTCAGTGTTCATTTATTGATCAATAGAAATTTGTTTCTACTTGTGTTGAGGGGAGCCTTCTAACCCTCAATAATATTGTAGAGTTTTAATCTTGTCCTTATGACATTATGTATGTTTATTTTGAGCCTATACTCTTGTGACTTTTAATAAAAGCCACATAGTTGTATTTTGTCCTATGCTTTAAACACTTAGGCCTAGAAATTCAGTGGCCTGCGCCACCAGTTTGCGCCCAAAGAGGGCTTTTGCGCCAGTCTGCAAACTTCAGGCGAAATTCAGCGGTGCGCTAATGGCGGCGTTAGGCTGTAGCGCTGCGCCGCCACCGATGACATCATCGGTGTGCGCAGCGCCCCGTTTCCGCGAAGAACGCCATATTAAGTCGCGCCCGCCTCTTCAGCGCCGGCCGCAAACAGCGACCGGTACACAGGGCCTACCTGTGGCGGTAGTGGCGGTAATTAAAGTGGAGGTGCGGCCGGCCGCTTTTTCGGCGGCCGCTTGCCCGCACCTCCTTCCCCACTTCTCCGTTCTGCCGGGCTCTTTTGCCGGCACTCGCGATCGGGGCTCTGGCTGCTGCAGGCACCTCCCCCTTAAGAGAGGGAGGAAGGCCTGCAGTACCGCAGCCTGCCACTCCACTGTGGGTGGCGCTGCGGCCACTAGCGCGCCGATAATCAGTTTCAGCGCCCAAGCGGGGCGCCGAAACCCCTGTTTAGCGGCCGCCTTCCACTTGTGCGCTGACACTGATTATCCCGCTTGCGCAAGTGGATCCGCGCGCAGCGGTAATTCCGGCGCCCATGCGAGCTGGGCGCCCCAAAATGAATTTCTAGGCCTTAGTTTTTTTGCATTGATATCGGGCTATTTTAGATGATCTCAGATTTTTGTCTAAAATTGTTCTATCTTTCACAAGATGTAATGGTGTCCCATTTTTTCCTGCCGTCACATCCCTCAGAGATCAAATCCATATTTTACTGTGTAGGTGTTTGTACCAATGGGTCTGAAGATTTTGGTTATCACAGAATGGTTGCAGCACAGAAGGAAGCCATTTGGCCCATCGAGCCTGTGCTGGCTCTCTGCAAGAACACTTCAGCTCGTCCCACTCCCTCGTCCTTTCCCCATAGCCCTGCAATTTTTTTTTCCTTGAGGCACTTATCTAGTTCCCTTTTGAAAGCCATGATTGAGTCTGCCTCCACCATCCTTTCAGGCAGTACATTCCAGATTATTTTATTTCTTTTGACAAATTCTTAGCAACCAAGCTACTGAGTAATATATTCCCAGGTATGTTGTGAATGTGGGTTAGAACCTGGCTGGCTCATTCTACATAAACCAAGGACACTTCATGGGCCAAAGCCAAAGTCACCCCAGCTAGATTTTGTAAAGATTATGGTAAATGCTAGATTATGGAGTAATAGTTAAAAGTTTATGAAACAGTACTGTTGGATTTCTCATTTTTTGACATCAATTCTTAAGATCAGATTTTACATCAAATTACAGGTGCCTATATCCCAGGCCCACTTGGTTTAATTCAAAGAATGTTTATTGTTTCATATTACATGACTCATTCTTTTAATCCAGTTTAGCTTCTACGTATCTTACTCCTATTCTCCTTACCAAGTGCTTCTACTTGCACTCCTTTGCAGCAGGCAGTGATGTATACTAGGTTATAGTCCGATAGGTACTTTTGCTCTCTTGTCCAACGGGATCTTTCTTTTAAGCTGGGTAATGAGTGCTGGCAGTCCTTGCTTATAAGGCTCTACAACTCTGTCCTCACCTAATGTCTCCTAAAATGACAATTTGGTGAAATTGGGAATTAAGTGCAGAGGATGAAGGAAGTGCAAAGTAGACATGCTGATATTATATGCAAGTCATTAATTTTAAAGTAGAACAAACTGAATAAAAAAATGGCATCACAGGGAGGGACAGGGAGATGGTCCAGCAGGGGTCAGTGGGGTGTGTTTGGGAGTGGGGACCCTAGCTGATTTTCCCCTTACCAAGCCCAAGTCTGGTGAAGCTAATTTTAAATCGGCCACTATTGCTACCCTGGCCAAGAATTAATTTGGGACTTTCCGGTTGTTATGTCCCCTATGAGACTTTAGTATTGTGTTTTTTCTCCCCCTAGTGTTTTTACTACTTACCTCCTTAGTGTTGATTTATGTCATGTGACATGATTAGAAAGTGAAAGTAAAACAGAACCACGAGGGAGCCATCTTGAACTCATGGCTGGGGATGTTTACAGAATCTAACGCCATCCTTCTTAGTTTCCCCCTTGGTTGGCATTGTCTGTAAGTAGCCTTTTATCAGATGTTCTTTACGTTTGATCTATGTCACCATTTTTTGATATTTGTGGCCAGATGAGTTAATATATTGCACTTTGTGGAGTTCCGTGGTAGCTAGCTATTTAGTCTTTCCCCTGGCATTCATGTGTTAGACTTTTATTGTTGTATCATACTTACCTCAACTTGTAACAGAACTGTTGAGTTATAGTAGTAACGTTTCATTCTACTATCCTAGGTTTATTTTGTGTATTCAGATTGTGATTGTAATACCAATCAGCCTTATTTGATGTTGTAATTTCTTGTTCTCTTTGTAGTTTCACCCTGTGTCATTAAACTGGATAAAAAAGTAACAACGCCTCCTGTTTGGTGATGAGGGTTTAGCTGTCTGTCGAATCATAGTCGTGAGGAGGACAGAATAGTGAAAAGACACCTTTCCCATGGGCGAATCTACTAAAGGTATAGATACTCAACACCAACACGATTCAATGCATCTCCGAAGCCACACATTCCAGACACCAGTCACAAAAGCTGAAATGGAGGAACAGTCACCATTGAAACAAGCAGAGGAGACCAGATCTCACTGTTCTGGCTCCTCCAGGCATTCAAGTAGGTCTGTTACTGGTGCAGCAGCAGCGATGGCCAGAGCCAAGGCCGAAGCAGCCAAAGCAAGGATATCCTTTGCTCAAAAGGAAATGGACATAAAAATGGAAAAGGCACGTATTGAAGCAACATTAGCCGTATTGGATATGGAAAAAGAGGCAGCAGCAGCTCTAGCGGAGGCAGAAGTCCTTGAAGCAGCTGTTGAAGGTGAAGCAACAGGCAGCAACCTTTACCTTCATCTCCCTCATCAAGAGCCAGTGCAACGCACCACAGAATACATACAAAGCCACTCCAGGTCACAAACTGTTAACTCTTCAATGCCCGACATAGAGCCTGTTACAGAGTTAATACACGAACAGGAAGAGCCTGGCCATGCATCTCAGTGCCGTTGTGAGCTCAACAAAAACACTGTGGAAGAGGATGAACACAAGTTCCAACCAGAAGACCAAAGGCTAACCCATCATTATCGTTCACAACATCTGCAGACCTATCGCAGTCCAGCTGCTCTACCTCACTGCGAACAGACCCAAGGCATGTCAGATTTCGTGAGGTTCTTCGCACGTCGTGAACTCGTCACCACCGGGTTGCTACAGTTCAACGACCAACCTGAAGACTACAGAGCATGGAGGTCTACTTTTCGGAACACCATAAGAGGGTTAGACCTGTCAGCAAGCGAAGAAATTGACCTACTTGCTAAATGGCTGGGTAAGGAATCCTCTGAGCACGCCAAGAGAATTCGAGCTGTGCACATTAACCTCCCGGAAAGGGGGTTGAAGATGATATAGGATCGTCTGGATGAGAGCTATGGCTCCCCGGAGGTGGTTGAGAATGCACTGTTTAAGAAGCTGGAGAACTTTCCCAAGATCCTCTATCGAGACCACCTGAAGCTCAGAGAGTTAGGTGACATCCTAATGGAAATTGACTCAGCTAAAACTGAGGGAAGTCTGCCAGGTCTTCTGTACCTTGACACGGCACGCGGGATAAATCCCATTGTCGAAAAGTTACCATTCAACTTGCAGGAAAAATGGATAACTCAGGGATCAAACTATAAGATCACAACGTTCCCTTCCCACCTTTCTCCTTTTTTGCCAAGTTTATCTGCCAGCAGGCTAAAATAAGAAACGACCCAAGCTGCTTCTTCTCCACTCAAAGCCCTGGGCCACCGAAGACAGCACAGTCTGCTACAAGGTACAGCCAGAGAACTCCAGTGTCAGTTCATAAAACTGGAATGTCACTGTCCACCACCTCCTCCAGCAACGACGCAGATGGGAAAATGGACGACCCCGTCAAGCAATGCCCCATTCACAACAAGCCGCACCCGCTCAGGAGGTGTCGGAGCTTCAGAGAACGGACTTTGGAGGATCGCAAATCGTTCTTAAAGGAACGTGGCATCTGTTATAAATGCTGTTCCTCTTCAACTCACCTGGCACGGGACTGTAACACGGCCGTCAAATGCGCAGAATGCAATAGCGAAGGCCACAACACAGCACTCCACCCAGGTCCAGCCCCCTGGGTCTCAACGGCCTCTACCACCACAGCAGAGCACGGCGGGGAGGAAGAGGAAGACATTCTGACACCTGAAGTAACCTCACATTGCACCAAGGTCTGCGGAGCACACATCAGCGGCAAATCCTGTTCCAAAATCTGTCTTGTGACGGTCTACCCTGAAGGACAGCAAGAGAAAGCCATAAAGATATACGCCATGCTGGATGATCAGAGTAACAGATCACTCGCCAAGTCTCAGTTCTTTGACCACTTCAACATAGAAGGAAACAGCTCCCCATATTCACTGAAAACTTGTGCCGGCCTAGTGGAGAAATCGGGAAGGAGGGCCAGTGGTTTCGTAGTGAAGACCCTCGCTGGAAAGATGAGTCTGCCTCTGCCCACACTAATCGAGTGTAACCAGGTGCCTAATAACAGGTCAGAGATCCCTACACCTGAAGCAGCGCTTCATCATGCTCATCTCTAACCAGTGGCTTACCAGATTCCACCGTTGGACCCTCAAGCTCCCATCCTGCTTATACTAGGCAGAGACATATTGAGAATCCACAAGGTACGTGAACAGATAAATGGTCCACACGACTCACCTTATGCTCAGAGACTTGACCTAGGGTGGGTCATCATCGGTGATGTTTGTCTGGGAAACGCCCACAGACTTGCCAAGGTGAACACATTCCATACAAATGTGCTGGAGAATGGTCGCCCCTCACTCTTTGATCCGTGCCCCAACAGCTTTCAAGTGAAAGAAAGATACGGCATACAGGTTCCAAGCTCTCTCTCTGATGATCCTACTGAGCAACCAGAACACGGAAAGCAAGAGGATTGTCTTGGTCAGGCAGTCTGCAAAAGGACAAGTGACGATGACAAGTTAGCTCCTTCCATTGAGGACAAACTCTTTGCAAAAAACATGGATGAAGAGGTCTTCATGGACAGTAGCAATAGCTGGGTCGCTCCTCTACCATTCAGAACTCCAAGACGACGGCTTCCTAACAACCGAGGACAAGCACTCAATCGACTCATCTCTCTCCGCCGCACGCTGGAAAGAAAGCCGGATACAAACGACCACTTCATTTCATTCATGCAGAAAGCCTTTGCCTCAGAAGACCATGCCAATGACCTAAAGGACCTGGACCTTGGAGTTGACTTACCTCCTCTACAGCGCAGCTTTGGGCTCAGTTGGGACCTGAATACGGATGCCTTTACCTTCCAAGTTGAAGACAGCGAAAAGCCCTTCACTCGTCGTGGTGTCCTTCCTACGGTGAATGGCCTGTTCGACCCCTTGGTTTTGTGGCACCAGTCATCATCCAAGGAAAAGCTCTGCTTAGAGACCTCACGGCAGACACGAACGATTGGGATTCACCACTACCTCGAGAAAAGGAGGGATCTTGGCACACATGGAGAAACTCTCTCCAAGACCTCAGAAAGCTTCAAATTCCAAGACCCTATACTCTCATCTCTCCCTCTGAAGCTCAACACAGAAATATGTGTCTTTTCTGATGCTTCAAACGATGCCATAGCTGCAGTTGCTTACCTCAAGGTCACAAACCCCAATGGAGATTGTGAAGCAGGCTTCATCCTCGGCAAGGCAAGGTTAACGCCACGTCCCGAACACAGCATTCCACGACTGGAGCTCTGTGCTGCCGTTCTGGCTGTAGAGATGGCAGAACTGATCACCTCCGAGATTGATCTCAAGCCTGGCTCTATCCAGTCCTACACAGACAGTAAGGTGGTGCTGGGCTACATATGCATCCAGACTAGAAGGTTTTATGTGTACGTCAATAAGAGTCCAACGCATCAGAAGGTCAACACAACCTGAACAATGGCACTACGTGCCTACTCACCTGAATCCAGCCGATCACACCACCAGATCTGTCACTGCAGCTCGCTTAAGGGATACCACATGGCTTATAGGACCTGAATTCCTGTGTCATCCCCAGCAGAAAGTCACAAGTGTCATTCTTCTCCATACGTGGACCGGCCAAGCAGCTTCGATCTGACTGTGGTACCAAATTCATCGGAACCTGCAAGGAGCTCGACATTCCTTCTTCTAACGATGACAACACAGTTAAGGGATACCTCGCAGACCAAGGTTGCACCTGGATCTTCAATCCGCCACATTCCTCACATATGGGAGGTTCATGGGAACGAATGATCAGCATCACACGCCGCATATTGGATGCAATGCTTCTGGAACATGGATCTTCCAGACTCACTCATGAAGTCCTCACCACATTCATGGCTGAAGTGGTAGCCATCATCAATGCAAGACCACTCGTCCCTCCGTCATCAGATGCAGGGTTCCCACTCATCCTGATGCCTGCCATCCTCCTCACTCAGAAAGGAGAAGCCATTCCTACACCTCCAGGAGAGTTCGGCAGCAAGGACCTCTACAGACAGCAGTAGAAGCAGGTACAGAGTCTGGCCAACACCTTCTGGAGCCGTTGGCGATGTGAGTACCTGTCAACTCTCCAAGCACGTAGCAAATGGCAGTCATCAAAGACCAACGTCCAGACGGGGAACATAGTTTTAATGAAGGACAGTCAGAACAAAAGAAGTGAATGGCCGATGAGGATCATCTCAAAGGTTTTCCCCAGCAAAGATGGTAGAGTTCGGAAGGTAGATGTCAAGATCCCAAGCGGTGATGGGACAAAGCTCTTCCACAGGCCAATCACAGAGATTGTGCTTCTTCTCTCCAAGACCAGACGGTTGCTCCCTGATAAGTTGTATTTTCTTTATTATGTGGCATCTTGAGATACCAGACAGGGAGTGTTATGTCCCCTATGAGACTTTAGTATTGTGTTTTGTCTCCTAGTGTTTTTACTACTTACCTCCTTAGTGTTGATTTATGTCATGTGACATTAGAAAGTGAAAGTAAAACAGAACCACGAGGGAGCCATCCTGAACTCATGGCTGGGGATGTTTACAGAATCTAACGCTATCCTTAGTTTCCCCCTTGGTTGGCATTGTCTGTAAGTAGCCTTTTATCAGATGTTCTTTATGTTTGATCTATGTCACCGATATTTGTGGGCAGATGAGTTAATATATTGCACTTTGTGGAGTTCCGTGGTAGCTAGTTATTTAGTCTTTCCCCTGGCATTCATGTTAGACTTTTATTGTTGTATCATACTTACCTCAACTTGTAACAGAACTGTTGAGTTATAGTAGTAATGTTTCATTCTACTATCCTAGGTTTATTTTGTGTATTCAGATTGTGATTGTAATACCAATCAGCCTTATTTGATGTTGTAATTTCTTGTTCTCTTTGTAGTTTCACCGTGTCATTAAACTGGATAAAAAAATAACAACGCCTCCTGTTTGGTGATGAGGGTTGAGCCGTCTGTCGAATCATAGGCGTGAGGAGGACAGAATTGTATGACTCATCCATAAAGGTGGTGCATTTACTGAGTCAGCAGCATACTTATGACTCTCTCCCCACAAAGATTGTGGCCCAGAATGGGAAAACTTATCAAGATGTTAGAATGCAAACATTGGCAACACGTAAATACTATGAAAAGATGTATTTAGGCACAGTGGTGGAAGTGTCAATATATGCCATTGAATCTCAATTTTATTCAAGAAAAAGCATTAGAGCTCAAACACCAGCATTCAAAGAGCAATGATGATTAATTCCCTTCACTGAAATTTAAGCTTGGATTTTAACTTGTGCAATTGCAAGTCAATTGCCAGCTAACAGTCAACTGGAAGTTGGCCACTGGCCAGGTATTAGAAACTGGGTCATTGGGATCTGACCGACCAGTTTAAACTAGTTTGTGTCTGAAAGTTACATAAAGGTAAGTAGCTGTGAGTGTTCCAGCTCTGGCAAAGAGCACATCATGAATGAGGTGGGAACAGAGGGAAAGTAAGGACTCTTAAAATGGCAATTGGGTATTAAGTAGAGGATGAAGGAGGTGCAAAGTAGACAAGCAGATATTATATGCAAGTCTCAAATTTTAAAGTAGAACAAACAATTTAAAAATGGCATCACAGGGACAGGAAAATGGTCCATGCATCTGCTATTGACTAATAAACATCTCTGTTGGAAGGGTCACAAACTCTCATTGCTCAAGTCAAAATCTCAGGCACAAGGAGGAATCTGACATATCAAGGAAGAGAAGTTGTTTTTGGAATCCGTTTGAGATCAGGAGCAGACGGTGGAGGAGATAGTGAGCAGCTGAGGGACATGAAGGAAGTTAGAACAGGAGTGCCCAGACCCACTTATTTCTTAGATTTAAAGCTCTAGCTGCCTGCACCAACAGCTAAAAGATGGCTGGGGGATGGGGAAGATTAGCAACATGGCTAGAAGTAGTGGTTCCAAAATGCTATAGATTATGGAAAAGTTCCTGCAGATTGGAGGGTGGCACATGTCACCACACTCTTTAAAAAAGGAGCGAGAAAGAAAACACGGAACTACAGAGTAGGGAAAATGCTAGAGTCTATTATAAAGGATGTGATAACAGGACACTTAGAAAATATCAACGGGATTAGACAAGTCAACATGGATTTATGAAAGGGAAATAGTGCTTGACAAACATACTGGAGTTTTTTTGAGGATGTAACTGATAGAATAGATAAGGGAGAACCAGTGGATGTGGTATATTTAGATTTTCATAAGGCCTTTGATAAAGTCCCACATAAGAGGTTAGTGTGCAAAATTAAAGCACATGGAATTGGGGGTAATATACTGGCATGGATTGAAAATTAGTTAACAGACAGGAAACAGAAAGTAGGAATAAATGGGTCTTTTTCAGGGTGGCAGGCAGTGACTAGTGGGGTACCACAGGGATCAGTGCTTGGGCCCGAGCTATTTACAATATATATCAATGATTTGGAGGAGGGAACCAAATGTAATATTTCCAAGTTTGCTGACGACACAAAACTAGGAGGGGGGGGGGGGGGGGGGGGCTGTGGTGAGGAGGAGCAGGCGAAGACAAGTCGAGAGAGCAGGCGAAGACAAGTCGAGAGAGCAGGCGAAGACAAGTCGAGAGAGCAGGCGAAGACAAGTCGAGAGAGCAGGCGAAGACAAGTCGAGAGAGCAGGCGAAGACAAGTCGAGAGAGCAGGCGAAGACAAGTCGAGAGAGCAGGCGAAGACAAGTCGAGAGAGCAGGCGAAGACAAGTCGAGAGAGCAGGCGAAGACAAGTCGAGAGAGCAGGCGAAGACAAGTCGAGAGAGCAGGCGAAGACAAGTCGAGAGAGCAGGCGAAGACAAGTCGAGAGAGCAGGCGAAGACAAGTCGAGAGAGCAGGCGAAGACAAGTCGAGAGAGCAGGCGAAGACAAGTCGAGAGAGCAGGCGAAGACAAGTCGAGAGAGCAGGCGAAGACAAGTCGAGAGAGCAGGCGAAGACAAGTCGAGAGAGCAGGCGAAGACAAGTCGAGAGAGCAGGCGAAGACAAGTCGAGAGAGCAGGCGAAGACAAGTCGAGAGAGCAGGCGAAGACAAGTCGAGAGAGCAAGCAAATACATGGCAGATGCAGAACGTGGATAAATGTGAAGTTATCCACTTCGGTAGAAACAAAGGAAGAGTATTATTTAAATGGTGATAGATTGGGAAATGTTGATGTACAAAGGGACCTGGGTGTCCTTGTCCACCAGTCACTGAAAGCAAACATGCAGGTGCAGCAAGCAGTTAGGAAGGCAAATGGTATGTTGGCCTTCATTGCAAGAGGATTGGAGTACAGGAGCAAGGATGTCTTACTAGTTAGTTATACAGGGCCTTGGTGAGACCACACCTGGAGTAGTGTGTGCCGTTTTGGTCTCCTTACCCAAGAAAGGATATATTTGCCATAGAGGGAGTGCAGCGAAGTTTCATCAGACTGATTCCTGGGATGGCAGGACTCTCATGAGGAGAGATTGGGTCAATTAGACCTGTATTCAGAGTTTAGAAGAATGAGGGGATCTCATTGAAACGTATAAAATTCTGACCGGGCTAGACAGACTGGATGCAGAGAGGATGTTTCCCCTGGCTGTGGTTTTTTTTTGGGGGGGGGGGGGGGTCTAGAATGAGGGGTCACAGTCTCAGGATACAGGGTAGGACATTTTAGGAAAGAGATGAGAAATTTCTTCAGAGGGTGGTGAACCTGTGGAATTCTCTACCACAGAAGACTGTGGAGGCCAAGTCACTCAATCTCCTTCTTAAATATAGTCATAGTATTCTAGACATAAAAGGCATCAAGGGGTATGGGGAGAGAGCAGGAATATGGTACAGTATTGATAGAGGATCAGCCATGATCATATTGAAGGGCCTACTGCTGCTTCTTTTTTTCTATGTTTCTAGGGTAAATGATTCAATAGTTAGAGAGGCTGACAATCTTTTGCGATGCAGACCAACAGCTGCAGATGCTTGGTTGTCTTAGGTGCTGGGATAAGGGACATATTGCAGACTGGAAGATTTTGGAAGAAGTGGGAGAGCAACTAGACATCATGGTACATGTGGGATCTAATGATGTCAGCAAAGAAAGGCCTGAAGTCTTGCAAGATGAATTTACAAGATTAGGAACCAAGTTTAGGAGCAGGAATGCATATATGGTAATTTCAATAGTACTACCCCAGCCACAGTAGAATACACAAGGTCAGGCAGGTTTGGGAAATTAATGCATGGTTAAAAGAATGGTGTCAGGCAGAAGAGTGATTTATCTGCATTAGCACCAGTTATGGGGCAGTCAGGAGTTATTCAGCAAGGATGGGCTATATCTGAACAGGGAGGGTGCCAATGTACTGTTAAAATGGTTAAATGGGGATTGTGGCAAATAAACTAGGAATAATGGAGAATGTTATTTTACAGGAAGATCTAGACTAAATAGCATTAACAAAGTTGGCTGCAAACTGAAGAATGGAAAATAAACATCAAGATACAATAAATTTAAGAAAAGATAGAGGCAGAGGCAATATTGGTAAAATGACAAAATAAATTCTGTCAATAGTTGATCTAGTCAGGAAAAAGTTAGAAGAGACAATATGAGAACTCAAAAATTAAAAAAGGGCTTGTTTCAAAGACCTTGGAGTTGTGGGATGGAAATGCAAGAATTAATCTACAGCCTGAATAGAGACAAGTAGATGTAATAAAATTGTTGTGGGAGATTTTATTGATTAGAGGAATTAAATCAAAGAATAAGGTATTTTATAAGTATATATCAGTTTAAAAATGAGAAATGTTAAAAGCAAGGTAGGACCAGAGAGGATTAGCAGTTTGTAGATGATCAAAAAATGGCAAAGGTATTTAATAAGCACTTTGCATCAGTCTTTACTAAAAAGAGGGATTTCAGAGAGATGAGTGATATGATAGTTAAGGAAAATTAAGCTAAGTTAGTTAAGCTAAAGGAAGACAAAGTGCTGGGCTCATTGGAATACATTCTAGCATCCTGAAAAAGGTACAGGAAGAAATTGCTATGGTCCTAGAAATTATTTCAGGCCTCCATTGTGTCTTATGTGCTAGAGGCCTGGAGAATGGCCAATGTAAGAGACCTAATTCACATAATTACAGACCAGTTAGTTTAACATCTGTGATCAGGAATTACCACACATCTTGATAAAAGAAAGTTAGAAGTAGCCAGCATGGATTTGAAAACAGAAAATCAGGCTCAACAAACCTCAATTCTGAGAGACAAAGGCAGCCCATTGTTCAATTAAAGAGATTTTCAGGTACAGTTGAGGTACATTCCCACTAGGGGGAAAGGTAGGGCAACTAAAGCTAGAGCTCCCTGGATGACAAAAGAGACTAAGATGAAGCAGAAAAAAGTGTATGACAGATGTCAGGTTGAGAATACAAGTGAAAATCAGGCTGAATATAGAAAGTTTCAAGGGGAAGTGAAAAAGAGGGGCAAAGAGTATGAGGATAGATTGGCAGCTAACATAAAAGGGAGTTCAAAAGTCTTCTATAGGCATATAAATAGTAAACGGGTAGTAAGGAGGGGTGGGCTGATTAGGGACCAAAAAGGAGACCTACACATTGAGGCAGAGGGCATAGCTGAGGTACTAAATGAGTATTTTGCATCTGTCTTCACAAAGGAAGATGCTGCCAAAGTCAGTGAAAGAGGTGGTAGTGGAGATACTGGATGAGATAAAAATTGATGGGAGGTACTAGAAAGGCTCTGTACTTAAAGTTGATAAGTCACCAGGACTGGATGGGATGCATTCTAGGATGCTGAGGGAAGTGAAGGTGGAAATCACAGAGGTAATGGCCTTAATCTGCCAATCCTCCTTAGATACGGGGGTGGTGCCAGAGGACTGGAGTATTGCAAATGTTACACCCTTGTTCAAAAAAGGGTGCAAGGATAAACCCAGCAACTACAGGCCAGTCAGTTTAACCTCGGTAGTGGGGAAGCTTTTAGAAACAATAATCAGGGACAAAGTTAAGTCACTTGGACAAGTGCGGATTAATTAAGGAAAGCCATTATGGATTTGTTAAAGGCAAATTGTGTTTAACCAACTTGACAAGAGTTTTTTGATGAGTTAACAGAGGATTGATGAGGGCAATGTGGTTGACATGGTGTACATGGGACTTGTAAAAGTGCCACATAATTGGCTTGCCAGCAAAGTTGAAGCCCATGGAATAAAAGGAACAGTGGCAGCATGGATACAAAATTGGCTAAGTGACAGGAAACCGTAGTGAACGGTTGTTTCTCAGACAGGAGGAAGGTATACAGTGGTGTTCCTCGGGTCGGTACTAGGACGACTGCTTTTCTGATATATATGAATGACTTAGACTTAGGTGTTATAGTGAACAGCAGAGGATAGTGATGGACTTCAACAGAGACAGGCTGGTGAAATGGGTGGACACATGGCAGATGAAATTTAATGCAGAAAAGTGCCAAGTGATATATTTTGGTAGGAAGAACAAGGAGGCAATATAAACTAAAGGGTACAATCCTAAAGGGGGTGCGCATGTACAGAGACCTGGAGGCAGATTCAATCATGGCTTTCAAAAAGGGAATTGGATAAGTACACAAAGGAAACAAATTTGCAGGGCTACGGGGAAAGGGCAGGGGAGTGGGACTAGCTGAAATGCTCTTGGAGAGCCGGCACGGGCTCAACAGGCCAAATGGCCGCCTCTTGTGCTGCAACCATTCTATGATTCCATGGTTGATGGGAAAAAACAGTCGATGTCGGAAAATTGACAAAAGTAATAAATAACAGGAGAGTATTAGAAGATTAAAAGGGTATGGAATATGGGGAAAGACATCAAACTAGATTAAAATTGGTTGCAAGTAGGAAAGCACAGTAGAAATGAAAGGTAGTTTTTGCAAAGTGGTTGAAAGTGGATAGTGGTTTATCACTGGGTTCAGTTCTGGGAACACTTCTGTTCAATGGTGTTAACATTTGCAGATTATGCTGAAAGATTATGTATAGTTAATTCTTTAGAAACCCAAACTGATACTGGGAAGATGGGAGAATGGGCTAAAAAGTGGCAGATGGAATTCAATGCAAGTGGGAGGTGATGTAGTTTGGTTAAAAAATAATTATACTCTGACTGGAAGTAGACTCAGTGCTCTGGAAGAGCACAGGGATTTGTGGGTACAAGTTCACAGGACATCAAGGCAGCATCTCAAATTGATACAAGTGGGTTAAAAAAAAACTAATGGAATTCTAGATTCTCACGAGAGGTATAGAATAAAGGTAAAGAAGTCATGATAATCTTTTATAAAAATGTTGTATGGTTGCAGTTAAGAGTACTGGGCTCCATGCTAGAGGAAGGATATTGAGGCTTTAAAGTCAGGTACAATAAAACTCACTAGGATGCTGGCTGGTATGAGAAAATACAAATACCAAGAAAAACAAAGAATTGAGGCTTTTTTCATTAGAGAACACAGATTACAGGACATATAATAAATGTTTAAGATTATGAAAGGATGGGACAGGGTAGATAGACTTATTTCAGTAGTTGGGTCTAGAATAAGGGACTATAGATACAGGATTAAATGCAAGAGATTGAGAGCAGAAAACAAAATAAACTTGAGTTAGGAGTGTATGGAATGCACTTACAGGATTAGTGGTTAAACTAGGTCAACATTCAAGATTAAATTGGATCGATGGATGAAGGGAAGGATTGAAAAGATTTGGGAACAGGGCCAACGTGATTGGGACTATCTGCTCGTGTGGAGAATAAATGTCAGCATAGGTTGGGCCAAATGGCCTGTTTCCATGTTGTACCTGCTATGGATTTCTATAACTTTCAAAATTGAAATTTGGGACATGGTGGGCTGTATGTTACAAGTTTGTACTTATTGATTCGCATAACAGTGATGAAGTTTACTTCAGCAGTGAATTTAACTATCAAGTGTATACAGCTAATTCTTTATTAACATTTGCATTGAACATCAGTAAAACACAGCCATTCACAAATAGCAGAATTGACCACTATTTTCTACCATTATTTTAATTGGGTACCAGAATCACTCCATCTCAAACATTGCTGTAACAGTTACAATTGAACCATACAAAAAGACATGGCCACCATTCAGGGGCCTGCATAGTAGTTTACATCTTGACACCACATTCACTAGCTACGAAAATAGAGAAGCCAAATCATTTCAAAATCAATTTCCTAAGATCAGGTTACTTCTTGCAGTGCATTTTTGACCACATCGGGCATGTCTATCCATGATAGTTTCACTATTTCAACATGAAAATGACAAACTGAATCAAACAGTAAACTGAGCACAGTGGTGATTTACACAAGCAGAAAGATTGCCAACATTTACACACATTTAATTGCAAAATAAAAAAAGGTACTGGAAATGGAATTACAAGGCTTTTATCCAATGTAATGGTTCAGTAGAAGTCAAATTCACTTCTGGCTATATCTCAAAACTGGAATACGAAAACCAGTTCTTTCCTTGTATTTTATATAGTGGCATAAGTAAAAACTACTTAATATGGTAGAGCTTGGGCTAGCTCATTAAATGAAGCTGAAGAAAAGGTATTGGACTAAATTATAATAAATTCTATGAAAGATTGCAGAATCACATGAGTCACAACAGGTGTTACAATTCTTAAATTAGGCTTGTGTGTTGAAGATTGTAATGCAATAGCATTCTAAATACATTTAGCCAAAATTCTTTGTAACTAACAGAATAGTCTTCACTGGTTAGATTGATCATTAAATGGAACAAACATTACCTGGCAATTTATCTTTGAAGAAATCTGCTCAAAGTTCAATAAAGACACCAGTAATCTAATTCCCCCCACCGCCCCCCCTCTAATATTTTACTTAAACCACTATCACAATACAAGAAATCAAAGCAGAAAATCATTCATGACCAGGCAATCACCTCATCAAATCAAGAGTTGGGGATATTAGCCACCATAACAGCCAGATATTTTAAGCAAGGTACTGTGAAGTATTTAATTTTACATACTGGAAGGTGATTTTTTTTTTTTTTTTTTTTTAAATTCTCCCACTATCACTATTGTGGAAGAATACTCCTAGCAAAGAAGGAACTCCAGTCTTCTTGGTTCTTTAACCATTTCCAGAACTTCAGAAATTTACATTATTTTCATTGACTGGGTTCTTTGAACTTGATGTAAAGCAAGCAGCTTATTCCATTTTAATTCGCTGACTAGTCATTCTATAGATAATGCTATCATAACCAGGATCCATGTTCCACAGGTTGTAGGCAATGACGATCACAGCTAAAGCGAGGCCTATCATCAACCAGAGGACAATGTTGAACACAACAGCATAGTTATAGTTGTATTGATAGGCCAAACCATATGGATTGCCTGGGTGGCTCTATGAAGAAAACACAAAATATTAGCAATGTGCCATTGTTCCTTCATTAGCCAAAACCTCAAGCTGTAACTACTGTGTATTTAAAAAATACTCTAAGCTGCCAGTAGGATCAGTTCAATATTTTAATTTTTTTTGAGAACCTGTTTAAACAAATGTTTATACTTAGTCCTTTGTTGAAACACTGATCACTGTTAGTACTTTATAAAAAAAAAAGTATTTCCTTCACCTGAAGTTCTGAATATGTGAATTAAGACAAACTATTTAAAGGAGGTTCTAGGCAGTTAAACTATTAGAATAATTTTTTAATATTGTACTTACTATGGATGGAGACTCTAGGATAGATCGAGTCTTCCTCACAAGAGAAACATCAAACATCTTCACCGTCAGCAATTCAATCAAAGCATTTCCATTGTAAATGGAGAACACCTCATCTGCAAACTAGGAGAAAAATTAGAGAAATTTCCATTCATGTATAAGTCCCAACATATGGTAAGCTCTACACGTTTCTACAAATTGCATTAAAAGTATTCAGTGGGGTCATGCAAATTATGCACACGTTACAAAAAATATTAGCAGATGCTGCCAATGAGACTCTTATTTTTTGGGGGATTTTTAAAGCGAGGTCAGAAACACCCACTTAAAATGACAAAACTGTTCTAACCTCAGTATTTTAAAACTATTAAAAGATCAGTACAAACAGTAAATTATAGAATGAAACGTTAATTAGCTGGAGCACTTTCAGTTCAACTTGTATTTGTATAGCACATTTAACACAAAAATGTCCCATGGTGCTTAACAGAGGCATAATCAGAACAAAAAATGGTTGCCAAACTAAATTAGGTGGTATTAGGAAGAATCACCAAAAGCTGGATAAATGTGGTGGGTTTTAAAGAGCGTCTTTAATGGGAGGGAGATGGTAACAGAGGGTTTAAAGAGGGAATTCCAGAATGTCGAGCCTAGGCAAGCTGAAAGGACAGGTGCCAATGGTGGGGGAGATGCACAAGAGGCCAGAATTGGAGGAACGGAGAGTTCTTGGAGGGTTGCAGAGTGTGTAAGGTTAAAGAAAGGGGGGGGGGGGGGGCGCGAAGGTATTTAAGCATGAGGACAACAATTTTAAATTTGAGGCACTGGGGAACTGGGAGCCAATGTAGGTCAGCAAGCACAGAGATGATGGGTGAGCAGGACTTGGTGCTGTATAGAATATAGACAGCAGAGTTTTGGATGAGCTGAAGTTTAGAAGGTTGAGGATGAGAGGCCGGCCAGGAAAGCATTGGAATAGTCGAGTCTGGAGGGGACATTGGCATGAATGAAGGAGTCAGCAGCAGATGGGCTGAGGTAGGGGTGGAGGAGGGTGATACAATGGAGGTGGAAGTAGGCAGTCTTTATGATGGAAAGGCTATGGGATTGAACAGGACATTGAAGTTGGGAACAGTCTGTTTCAGCCCAAGATGATGGCCAGTGATGGGGAAATAGAATCAGCAACAAGAGTATGGAGTTTCTGACAAAGGGCAATGATGATGATTTTGGTCTTCCCAATGCTTAGCTGGAGGAAACTACAGCTCATCTAGGACTGATAGTTGGACAAGCAGTTTGACAACAGAGGTAGTGGAAGGGTGGATCGAGGTGGTGGAAAGGTAGAGCGGAGTGTCATCAGCATACATGTGGAAGCTGACAACATATCTGCAAGTGATGTCACCAAGGGATAGCATGTAGATAAGGAATAGATTCTTGGGAGGATCAGAGGTAATGTTGTGGGAATAGGAAAAGCTATTGCTGGAGATGTTCTGGCTAAAATTGGATAGCTAAAAGTGGAACCAAGCAAGGGCAGTCCCACTGAGCTGGACAACAGAGGAGGTGTTCAAGCAAGGTGATGTGGTCAATGGCTGCAGAGAGATCAAGGATGAATAGAGCACCATGGTCAAGTTCAGGGACCACTTGGCAAAAATGGGTCTGTTTGGGCAAATATCTATTGCAATGATTTACCAGATCCATCTGAATGGGTCACTGGGTGACCAGACTTTAAAAAAATCAATGCAAAAATATGTTATACTTCATCCACTGGGAAAGTCAGAAAAAGAAACTGAACCTGTCAGAGATTTGGTCAAGCAACTTCACAAGATTTCCACCAGTGGCCATCCTGCTGTTATATTTGGAGGTAGGATTGGAAGGATTCCAGGCTTCTGCAAAAATCCTACCAAATCCATCCAATGTATGGCCTACGATAACCACTCCTGCATGAAACAGGTGCAATTGCTGTACAATGACAGTAAGTGGGGCCCACAATGCCATATCCCAACGGCAATTAATCTCAGATTGCAGTTAGAAGAGCAGCACAACAATCAAGTAGCAAGAATGTTTGCCTTTGAACAGAGGCCTCATGTCTCCCCTGATGGAGCCAGATGCCACTGACATTCCAGTGCCCCTGAAGGGTAGGCACCCCAGATGCACCATAAATGATGCAGGCACCTGTGTTGCTTGCCATTCAAGATCTATGAAAATTGAAATTTGTTATAACTAATGCAAAGATGAGGGGACATGTGCAATTCTTGGGTGTTGAGTGGGAGCTAGTTTTTTTTTTGTCTTAAATTTGCACTTCAATTTTTGTCCCCTCCTCTCCAGAAGGCATCAACTCCCTCACTGATGTACAGTTCAATGGGTTGTGGTTATCCTCCAGAACGCCACCTAAATGTCCATTAGCACATGATCCTGGATAGTGTTGGCAGGATATCTGATATTGCAGACAGTGATCCTGTCCTCGCATGTGCACTTCCAACAGGATCGTTGTATAGCAATCATAAGTGGAAATGCTGGCATATTCTTGTCCCGGTCAATGGCTGTAGTGCCCTTCTTAGCTGTAGATCAACAAACTCAGCTTCTGTATGGCTCAGACACAATTACTTTAGCCTAGAAATTCCTGGAGTCACACTTCAACACCAGTATGTGGCAGGGCGAGATGGCCACTTGCTCCAGGCCGGATGCCATCAATGTACTGGGAGAAGAACCTTACTATTCTTCACTTTAGACTACAAATGTTACTATTGAAGGGTCTTATGTGTGCATTAGTTACAAAACCAGGATCTGTTTGGGTAAATTTTAAAACAATGCTCTTGGCTTAGAGCTTTGTGCAACATGGGCATTTATTGGGAGTAAGGTCATGGATGTTGGAGGCCAGTATCAGGTGTACTGTATTATGATTTTTATCCTATTAACGTGAATGGGTGTAAAATACTGCAGGCTGCAAACTGTATATATTGACAATATCTCTATTCCTGATGTGTGCTGCTGTCATGTGAAGCTGTGTGCTGGGAGCCCTTAACCATAACATTTACCCTGCAGTTCTTTACCTGTAAGAACCAAAATCTGTTACCAAAACAACAGGAAACACTGGAAAAACTCAGCGGGCCAGGCAGCATCCGTGGAGAGAGAAACAGAGTTAACGTTTCAGGTCGAAGACCTTTTGTCAGAACTGGAAAAAAGCAGGAAATGGAAAGCAAGTTTAGGGGCTGGGAAAAGGGGGAGGGGATGAAAGAACAAAAGGGAAGGTCAGCAATAGGATAGAAAGCAGGAGAGATTAAGAGACATTGAGATATTCAAGGCAAGAGGAGATGGTAATGGGACAGGTTAAGAAACAAAGGATGGCTCTAGATGAGTGTGAATTGCGCTGGCAGAATGAAGGACAGCTGTCATGTGGGAGGGGGAAAAAAAAGGCCAAACAAAAAAAGTGGATAAAAGTGTGATGGGGCCAAGGTTATGATTTGAAATTGTTGAACTCTATGTTGAGTCCAGAGGGCTGCAGAGTGCCTAATCGAAAGATGAGGTGCTGTTCCTCGAGCTTACGCTGAGCTTCCGTGGAACAATGCAAGAGGCCAAGGACGGTGAGGTCCAAGTGGGAATAGGGCGGTGAATTAGTGACAGGCCACTGGGAGCTCGGGGTCCCCCTTACGGACTGAACAGAGGTGTTACGCAAAGCGGTCACCCAATCTGCGTTTGGTCTCCTCAATGTAGAGGAGACCACATTGTCAGCAGTGAATACAGTATACTAAATTACAAGTACAAGTAGTAAATTGCTGTTTCACCTGGAAGGGGTGTTGGGACCCTGGACAGTGAGAAGGGGGAGGTATAAGGGCATGTGTTGCATCTCCTGCACTTGCACAGGAAGGTGCCAGGCAAAGGGGGAAGGGATGCTGGGGGTGGTAGAGGAGTGGACTAGGGTGTTGCAGAGGGAGCGGTCCCTACGGAATGTTGAAAGGAGGCGAGGGGAAGATGAGTTTGGTGGTGGGATCACGCTGGAGGTGGCAGAAAATGATCCATTGAATGTGGAGGCTGGTGGGGTGAAAGGTGAGGACAAAGGGAACTCTATCGTGGTTCCGGGAGGGAAGTGCGGGAGATAGAACGGACACGGTCGAGGGCCGTGTCAACCATAGTAGAGGGGAATCCTCGGTTGAGGAAAAAAAAGACATGTCGGAAGCACTGGTATGGAAGGTGGCATCATCTGAGCAAATGCAGCGGAGACGGAGAAACTGGGAGAATGGAATAGAGTCTTTACAGGAGGCAGGGTGGGAGGAAGTGTAGTCCAGGTAGCTGTGGGCTTGTAGTGAATGTTTGTCAATAATCTATCCCCAGAGATGGAGACGGAGAAATCGAGGAAGGGAAGGGACGAGTCGGACCATGTGAAGGTGAGGGAAGGGTGGAAATTGGAAGCAGTGAATTAAATTTTCTAGTTCAGGGAGAGAGCAGGAGACGGCACCGATAGTCATCAATGTACCAGGAAAAAAAGGAGGGAGGGGACCAGAGTAGGACTGGAACAGTGTTCCACATATCCCACGAAAAGGCAGGCATAACTAGGACCCATGCGGGTACCCATAGCAACACCTTTGATTTGGACGAAATGAGTGGAGTCAAAGGAGAAGTTGTTCAATGTGAGAACAAGTTCAGCCAGGCAGAGGAGGGTGGTAGTGGATGGGGACTGGTTGGGCCTCTGTTCAAGGAAGAAGCAGAGCACCCTCAGGCCATCCTGGTGGGGGATGGAGATGTAGAGGGATTGTACATCCAGTGGAAAGGAGGTGTTTGGGACCGGGAAACTGGAAACTGTTAAAGTGGCGGAGGGCTTCGGAAGAGTCGCAGATGTAGGTGGGAAGAGATTGGACAAGGGGAGGAAAAAAAGTCGAGATAGGAAGAAAAGTTCCGTGGGGCAAGAACAGGCTGAAACGATGGGTCTACCAGGGCAGTCCTGTTTGTGGATCTTGGTAAAATCTGTTACCATATTGTCCAAAAATGCAAACTGACAAGTTGGCTATTGCTTAATTATTTCCAGTAAACTAGCATACAATCCAAATTAATGCAGTAGGAAGATTTTTACATGCTACAGCAGAATGGAAAGGATGGTGAGAAGCAAAAATAGTCATTTTAAACTCTCCAGTTAACTTAGGCAGCACTTGAATCAAGCTCAAAATTGAGACGGTTGGAAAGTGGCATTTAAGATGCATGCTGTTTATGCAAGTATAAATAGCACATCTTCTGATCATCTTATGACCAGTAATTAAATGCCAATTCCCAGTCCTGTAACATCTACAAAGTTGCAATAGCAAAATTAAAGACTTAAAATAGCTTTCAGCTTCTTAAAAATGAAGTCTAATTTCAATATTGGTAATAAGAGTTTCTTTCAAGTATTCAATTTTTTTAAATTTTTTTTTAAAGCTTATATTAAGATTGTTAATTCTTGCTTTGAAACAGTAACACAACTGACTATGTAAATCCAAACTCCAAAATGGTTAGACTTAATATTTAAAAGATTAAATTTGCAGATTAAAGCACAATATCTAGTGGCTAGATTGAAGTTTTAAAATTGTATTTCTTTGGCGATTTTATTTTTAAAAGCTGTGCTGCTGCATTTAACATTTTCCCAGTGATTTTTTTTGTAGAAGCAGATTATAGATTTAAGCATTTGCAATATACTTATTAAACAGATTAAAACTGATCATTTCTGCAACGCTATATCAACTCCCAAAAGGACTGAGTTACATTGATCATTACTGAACATGTGGAGCAGCTGTTTCAATTAATAATGATGGCATCCAATCATTTTGAAGACACTTCCAAAAGAATGAGACCAGCCAAGAGTTAGTTAAGCATATTGAACTGCTAACTACCTTAACAAGGGGGTAGAAATTGGACCTTTACAGGTGCAACGAGGGCCAATGTCCTGTGCCCAAAGGGTGCTTGAAAGACATCCAACCCACTATTTTTCAGGCATTCTTGGCAGCCACCTAACAGGTGCTGGGCCCCTTATTTACATGTGAAAACCCTAACCTATTTTAGACCCCTTTGGAGAAATTGGATTGTGATTTCAGCCATTTATAGTGTTCATTGTGTTCGTGGTCACGACATGTAAATAAGTCAACAGCACCATAAAACTGCCATATTGTTGAAATACAGTTGAAATTAATTCCAAATTTGTCCCTTCCTGGCCCCCATGCTAACCAATATTGTAAATAGTTCCCTCAGGCATAGTCCCTTTCCATTTCACCCCCTCAAAAAACTCCTCAGCTCAAGAACATGCTTGATAATTTTTGTACATACATACAATCGGGCAAATTAGCTAAAATCTATTTGATCCTAACTGCTTTTACCTAATCTGCAGCAATAATGGGGCACAAATCATGTGGTATGGAATATAGATGGCAGGTTATACTGGCATACATCCAAATTGACATCAAAGAGAACTATCTGTTTGATGTTTGTTTTGTCTAAACCAATGATTTCAAACACATTACCTGCAAGGTATTGTATTTGATACCACCTTGCATCATGTATGTTGGTATAATGTTGAAAGCTTCTCTTCCAAAGATACTCTACCTATTAGCGTAGGTTCGGAGGTAATGGAAACATAAACCACTTCTGTAGGAGCAACAAGATCATATTAAGTAAAAAATCTTAATATTTTTAACCTTTAGTTTGGTAAAAGTTGAAAAATCAACTTGATGCACAGAAGAAATTTGCAGAGTAGCAGGCTAAGGTTTAGTGTGTAGAATCGATCACTGCGATGTAAACTCAAGTTATTTTTACCTTCTGGATGACTGAAGCAAGGATTTGGGCAGCATCACGAAACTGCTGAGAGTCCTGCCCATAACGTTTTATAATCTCTTCCAGGCCTGCCAGCTCCAGTGAATAAAGGTCAGGTGAACGGTCTTTTGCCAAATGCTTGTGTCTGGATAGCTGCAGGAATATTTTACATCCATGGTTATTCTTTTTTAAAAAGTGCTCTTTGATGTCATTAACTTTGTATTGCAACCACATAGTACTTGTGGGCATCAAATGTCCTCAAAGTATGTTGGATGTTCACACATGCTCTTTATTTTTAAAGTAGTTAAGGCCATTACTTGTACAGTAATTCAATAGCAATTCTTAAAGAAAATCCACATTTGAATTTCACCATGAGATAGAGTATTAAACTTGAAATTCTGGTCAGTATGCACATCTTCAACTCTCCCAACATTATTTCACCCACCACCCAGCATTTACTTCTCCATACTCATCTGATGTGATGAACAGTCAACAAGCTGCCAAGTTTCCAATGTTGCTGATCAAATAGGGATGTGTACAAGTCAGAGCTTGGCCTTTGTTCACTGTCTCCCTAATGTTCTGGCAGGGAGCACACCTCTGGAGAATTGCAACTATGAACTGGGGTTCCACCATTCTACAGTATAGCAATTAGTGTTCATGGCCGTGACAGGTAAATAATAGTCAGGAACACCATAAAACTACCATCTTCAGTCTCGTTGAAATGAATTCTAAATTCTTCCCTTCCTGGCTCCTATGCTAGCTGATTTTATAAATAGTTCTCCCAGCACTGTCCCCTTTTTCAAGGCTGCCATCATACACCACCATCCCCCCCATAAAAAATATACCACTCGACTCCGCTGTCCTTACCAACAACCACTACATCTCCAATCTCCTTTAACATGTCACTTCCCAGATCCATGCCCATATCTTAATATACTCTACTTGAATCTCTAATCAGGTTTCCACCCTTCCCACAGCACCAAAATGGCCCTAACCAAAGTTACAAACAACATTCTCCAACTATGGCATTGATGCATAATACCTCCTCGGCCTCTCTGCAGCCCTCGACAGTTAATCACACCATCCTCCTCTGTTGTCCAGCTCTGGGATTCCACTTTTACCGACCTTATCATAACCACAGCATCTGCAGCAATGGCTTCTCTTTCTATCCTAGTGTCAACTCGAGTCCCCCAAGGATCCATCATTACTCCCTCCTCTACATCCAGCCCCTTGGCGACATCCACAAACATACATTAATGCTTCCACATGTAAGCCAGCTCTACCTTTTCACCATGCTGTCAGACTGCTTGTCCGACTTCCATTTTTGGATGACTTAACTTCCTCTGGTTAAACATTGGGAAAACCTTTTAGCTCCTGCCACAAATTCCATACCATTGTGACCAACACCAATCCCTTCCCCAGCCCATTTGCACCCTAGCATCCAGTTCAACTGAGATGAGCTCCCGATTCCATATCCTTCCCATCAAAAGGATCGTATGCTTTCACCTTGGTAACACTGCCTGCTTCAACTCCACATAGCCCATCTGTTGCTGAAACCCTCATACATACCACAATCACATCTAGACTCTTATTGCAATGCTTGCCTGGCTGACCTCCCATCCTCCACCCTCTTAAATTCACCTCAAAATTCTACTGCCCATATCCTATTCCACACCAAGTCCCACTCACCCATTACCCAATCCTAACTGACCTACATTGGTTCCCAGTCTTCCAAAGCATCAAATTTAAAATTCTTATCCTTGTTTGAATCCCTCCAGAGCCTTGCACCCATTTTTTCCAGCACTTCAACCTGCTCCTGAGCTCTTGGTTCCTGACTTCAGCTTCTTATGCATCCCCTCCATTCTCACCTCTGGCAGACATGTCTTCAGCCACTTAAGTACCACTTTAGAATCCACTCCCTAAACTCCTCCACCTACCCTCTCCTACTTTAAGGCCTTCCTTAAGATCCACTTATTCAGCCAACCTTTTGGTCACCCATCCTAATCTCACTTTTTGGTTTAAGTGCATTGGGTCATTTTTCCATTTCACAAATATAAGTTGTTGTAAACAAGAGCCTTTGCATGGTTAGTGCCCACTCACAGAAAGAGTGCCACAGCAAATATACTGAAAAATATGTACATTCTATCTTCTTTTGGTAGCACTCAAAAACAAAGAATGATCATAAAGCCACTAGACCTTGATACCTGTTCCACAGGTACACATCAGGTACATGTTTGTGCAGTAGGCTGTGGACAATCCAAAGATTGCCTGCAAGTCACAGAATGTGAATTCCTATCCAGTTCCTTCATGGATGGTGCGCTTTGTGCAAGGGAACCAAGTGGCATGCAATTTTAATTTATATCACAACTTTACTCATCTATTTTTTGACATTTGCTGGTGAGGGGAAAGGTATGGCTGTCTCATTACTAGTGTAAAGAGAACTTAATCCTTGGAGTGGACGCTGGGCAACATCACAATATAAAGACAGTCACAATATTTACCTATTAACTGTAGATAATTTAATAACCTATATATTTGAGCTTTTCATATTTTAAAGTAAATTTGCATTCAATTATTCATGGACCAAGGGTTTCACTTATTATCTCTATCAACTACACCCACCATGTGGCTACTGTCAGAAAAACACTAATCCTGAAGTATATTACTATGCTAGTACATACAAATATCCCAAAAGTTCAATACATACATATAGCCTTCTGTGAATGGTGTATAACAAAAAGCACAATGGTAAAATTATGAAAAACTGAAATTTATCAGTACTAATTTTATTTTTGAACTGGAACAATTCATTTAGATTGTTCAAAAATCTTGTTGGGGATATCCTTTTTAACAGTTGCAAAGTTCCACTCTCTGCATTCCTTTCTCTAACAATTTATGGCATCCCAATTTAAAATTGTTCCACACAAACAAGTTAGCCACTGCTCGAGCTTACAAGTGAAAACATTGAATATCAACATTTATTCAATTTCTTGCTTTTCGGAGTTGTATACTGGAGAAACTGGCTAAGAGGGTTTGCTAAATTACATAATGCGCTTAACAGATGAACTGATACACAATTGATCAGTAAACTGTTTACCCACCCCCACAAATCAGGTTATCGCCCCTCCTTTACAGTTGAGCTCAAAAACTCTTGCTAGCCAGGTCCCCCAATTAAGACATTGGCATATACCAGGTATTGCTCCTTTTTAACAGGTTGGACCCCGCTAATCCAGCACCCTTGGGACTAGGCCGGTGCCAGACCATTGAAAATTCCAAATCACTGAAGGTGTTGAAAGTCACCACAAACACCGCCACCACCTGCTCCTCCTCTTCCTGCTGCTGCCCTCCCTGTGTCGCTGCCCACAAGCTGCTCGGGCTCGATCGCTCCGCCGGTGATGCTGCGCGGTCCAGGCGCTGACCCTGACCCGGCAGTGGTCCCGGGACCCGAGCCGGACCCATCCCAGGGAGGGAAATGTGACAGCAGGACCTTCCTCGTGCCGGACCACTGAAGGTGCCAGATTACCAGGGTTCAACCTGTAAATGGTGAATTTTACTATCTTGCACTGCAGACAGGATATGCTTTGAAAAGCTGAGTACATCATTCTTTACTTTGAGAACAAGGTTTCAAAATCTGCCAGAAAGACACTTAGCTGTTCTAACATCCAGTGTACTGGGGGTGAGGAATTTGTTGGCAAACATCTTGCAGCATCAAAATCAAACAACCATATCCCTTTTTGATCAACCCAACCAGTAAAGTAGAACAAGCCATTCAAAACACCAAGAGAAGTAGGCATTAAACTTTCCCGTCAGAAGATAAATGCAAGTTTAATATAGGAAAAAACCCATAGTACTGGAGGGAAAAATATAAAGGGATGGATAGCAAGAGAATTAGGAGGGGGGCACCAAAACTTTGATCAGAAAGACAGATTTTAAGTGGAGATGGTGAAGCTGTGGTCTTTACAAAGGAAGCTCTAGAGTGGGGCCAAGATGACTGAAGTCCCTGTCTCCAAAGGTGGGCTGAAAGAAGGGGTGCACAGAAACCAGAGTTGGAGGGCTGAAGGGTATAGAAGGGGGTACAATGCTGGAAGAGTTTTCAAAAGTATCTCGTTTGCAGTTCAGCATATTAAAATTCACCTTTTATTAAAAAAAGAGAAACACTTGAGGTAAGCTAATGACTTAATTGGAGAACCTGGCTGGGAAGAGCTTAAGGAAGTGGAAGTAACATTACCCTTGTCTGGAATAAATTGTTTATTCACCCAACAAGATTTTAAATTCAATGTGTTGGGTAAGGAGCTGGTTTAGATCAGCAAGGGAAGAACTGCTTAGGCCCCAAGCTCTGGAATTCCCTCCCTCTTTACCCTCCTTCAAGACACTCTTTAAAACCGACCTCTTTAGCCAAGCTTGGTCACCGGTCCTCATCTCACGTCAAATTTTGTTTGATAACGCTCCTGTGAAATGTCTTGGGACGTTTTACTATGTTAAAGGCACTATATTATGCAATTTGTTGTACCAGTCGAGTGGAACTGAGTGCAGGACTGGATACAGTGAGTTTTGAATGAGTTGGAGTTTGTGGAAACAGGAGGACATTGAAGAAATTGAGATGGGATGGAGGTGGGCATTGCTGAAGGTGAAACTGAATTGGTAGGGTGTAGGGTTTGAACAGAACATCAAGTTTTTAAATACGGCCTGAGCAAATGGTTGGAATCAGTGGAAAGGGAGCAGGGTTTATGGTAGAAGCTGAAAATCATCAATTTGGTCTTTTTTGTATGTCAAGTTGGAGCAAATTTTTAAATCATTACAAAACTTAGCATCAGTCAAGCTATCTGGTAACAGAGGTGATTGTCAGAAGTAGAAGAGATAGAGTTGGGTGTTATTAGCATGTCACCAAGGGTCAGCATGTAGATAAGAAAAAGCAGAGGGCCAGGGATAGATTAGTGTGGCGGTGACCATGCAGGGACAGGAAGAGAAGTCATTGCTGGAGATATGCTGGCTGTAAATACAAGTTGTCAGAACAAAACTGAAAATATATGGAATAGCTTAACACCACAGGAAACAAGGCTAACTTCACAACCAGATGGCAGTGTTCAAGTCAAAGAGCTTCCTGTTGCTCAAAAATCAGCAAAATTACTATTAAGTTAGTAAGTATTATGTTCAGCCAACAATGCTTAGCACAGTGCTCACAATACTGTCACACTCATCTTTCACCTGTAAGTAGGCTTCCCAGTTAATAAAGTGGCATTACTGGCAGCTGTTAAAGGAAGATTCAATATAAAGCAAAAGGTTTGAGGGAAAAAGGAAGTTTTAACATGTATGAAAAAGCCATTTTAATGTACTGAAAAATGATTCCTAACTTACCAATGCAGAAATATCATGAAGAACTTGCAGTTCTGAAAGGAATAGAAGGTCAACCTAAAAAACAAAAAACCTTTAGAATCCTTGTGGGAAAAACATCTAGAAGAATGGTGTATTCTAGTATAGGGTAACTACTAAAAAGTACCCAAGAATACTTGCAATAAAGCATGGCTCTACATTAACTACATGAACATGCAAGTAACCTACATGGAATAAGTTTTTATAGGCTTGACTATTCATTATCTACAGGTGTGTAGCATGAGTTTCACTCCCACATTAACATGTACCATCTGAGGAAATTTAATCATTGCTGAGTCCAAGCTTCAATAATTCTTTGTTTCTGTAATGTTTACAGAATAAGTTTAAAATGTTTGAGTAACAGGTACATTGACAAGTCAAAATATTAGTTGCACCAATGAGCTAGATTACCTACTTGTATATATTGTACACAGAATGACATGCCAAAGAAATCTCACCCAGCTCAAACTGGTGTAATAAACTTAGATACTTTTTTGGGGTGGGATGGGAGGGGGTAAAAGAATGGTGAAGTTTACCTGAAAACTATCCAGTCAATGATCTGATCCCAATAGTTATTTGACCATAGGCCTTTGCACTTTGGTCCATTCAATTTAGGCATACAGCAAGACTCAGGTCTTTATAATGGGGACTAAAACAGAATGATTTATGTTGACTATCTTCTTCAGGAAAAAGTGTCACTCACAGGCTGATCAGTGTTTCACAAAGAAAAACTCCAGCCAATAGCTTGAAACTGCCCCCACCCCCAAAAAAACCATTCATGGTCAAAGCTTAGAAAAACATAGAAGAGTCATTTTTATGTTGTGTAAAAAGTATCTTGGGGAGTTTAACTGCAAGTTCCTATTAAAGTTTTGCATAGATATTTTTTGGTTAGTTGAGTATCTGACATATACACACCATATTCACATAATGGCACACCTCACTTGCCCAAGTCCAAGGAGCTTAGGTGTAAATTGGGAGAGCCAAGGTTGAGGGACCCTTCCTCCAGGGTGCATAGGAATATTGCGGAGGTTTTTCCCAGCTAAAACTGCACATCTGACTGGGTTGCAGAGAGGAGGTAAACAGCTGAAAATTTGATAAACATTCCACTAATTGTCCAACTATAACTGCCCTACAGTTAGGGCATTGTCTTGTAGGATTACTGGCACACTATACAAAAGAAAGTACCTACAAAGTGAAAATTCCCCCTACTTCCTCTTACCTCGTTATTTTTATTCAGAGAGTTAGGAGGAAGGAAGCTCAGAACAGAGTCATCCTGGAACAAGCGGTTCCGCATCTGTCGTAATGTCACAGGAAGATCCTCAAAAATGGTGTTTGCCTTCCCCACCATGTACAGTCTCTGTAAAAATGTCACAAGCTGCAAGTCAATCTCATCATTATTCAGTTTCACAATCAAAACTTAAATGTCAAGTTCCCAAGTTCAGTTACTGGTTTGTGCTGAGTTAACACTCACCCAGACAGTGATGGGGACACAAAAGTCACCCTCTGTCCTGCACTAGCAAAGGAGAAATACAGAAATCCACCTTGGTTCCTATTCCTGATCATTATTCAATGATCCTTGCTAGAAGTGCACGTGTGGACACTGGATGAGATCATAATCAGCTGTAATACGGGATTGAAGAACCTGCTGATACTCACTGAATGGGCTCACAGATCGAAGTACTAGAGAACTGTCAATGCCCATAGAACAACATGAATTACTGTCTTCAGCACAGGAGAAAATTGGAAAAGCAAAGCAAAAAGCAGCTAGAACAGATGCATTACTGGAATTTCTTTATTAACATGTTTTTGCACTAACTCAAAGTTGAATATGCAAATATTTACATGCATATGTTGTGTTTGCTGCAAAGTTTCAGCTAAAGTTGCAATATGCTAACCACTTGTCAGACTTTTTATATATCCTTCTGACTCACCTCCTCACTGGGGGCCAACTGCAGAATCACTGGTGTTTCTTCAGAGAACAGCGAGTGGATAGAATTTGAAACACTGTCCAAAGTGAAAGGGACTGGCTACAAGGAAGCAAAAGGTTAAATCATTTTAAAAACTCTTCAGATAAGTGATTTACTATATTATGGTACAAGTTAAAAGGCATAAAAATTCAAAAACACCCAATACCAGGATTTGTCAATTTCCCCCCAACCCAAAAGTTGCTACAAATGTTCACCTGCAAATGGAAAGGAGAAAATCCTACAACAAAAATGGAAAGCCTACAACAGCTAACTAAATGACAAACTGCGGTTTTTATATGAATTACTGACCAACAGAATTACTCGATTTACATCGCCCTGACAAACGTAAACTATATATCAACTAGACAATGAACAAAACCAGGTGGTAATTCTTGTTGCAACAGACAGTAGCATACCTAGATCATTATGGTACTGTTGTAGTTTCATATGAAAACTGGAGTTAACAGCTGGTGGGACCACAAATATCTCAAATTATTCCCTTATGTTCAGAGTGCATAAGGATGCATGAAGGGCCATTTACAAATTATGCAACAATGAGAATTTAAAACAAATGTGTTACTGTGGGTCCCTTTCAAAACAAATTGGTTACACAAATCCTCCAAGGAAGTCTACTGCTAAAGTTACACTCCCCCTTCAGTCCTTAGAAAAGGGAACATATGTTCAATTCAGCTGCTATCTACAGACTCGTGTCACCTGGGGACAGAGTGAAAGAGAACAGTGTCCCTGTACAGAGAGATACATAGCTCAGAAGCATGTAGGCAACAGTGATTGGCATAATTCTAATAATACATTTGACTTTCAGTATTGCTGCCATTGATGGCAGTCCTAATTTTGGCAGCAATGCTGAAAAGTAAACAAAGCTCAAGAGCGCACACCACCATTGGCCCTTAGCTGTAAAGAGAAAGTGACCCAAACCAGAAAAGGTGGGTTAGCCTGCTTGTGCTACCCCTATCCTGGATCTGCCGCAGGCCAGAAGAGTGTTAAAGTGCACATTTAATCATTTTCATGAATAATTTGAAGTATATTAATGGAACTGTTTTTAAATTTGCTTATGACAAGATATATACAAGAGTTAACAACATAGATGAAATCCATAGGCTGTGTGCCAAACTGGCACACCGTGGCTGCAGTGTGTACCATCTACAAGATGCACTGCAGCAACTTGCCAAGGCTTCTTCAACAGCATCTCCCAAAGCCACAGCCTCTACCATCTAGAAGGACAAGGGCAGCAGGCGTATGGGAACACTATCACCTCCATGTTCCCCTCCAAGTCACATACCACCCAGACTTGGAAATATATCGCCGTTCCTTCATCGTCGCTGGGTCAAAATCCTGGAACTCCCTCCCCAACATTATGGGAGTAGCTTCATCAAAAGGACTGCAGCGGTTCAAGGCAGCAGCTGACCACTACCTTCTCAAAGACAATTAGGGATGGGCAATAAATGCTGGTTTTGTCAGCGATGCCCACATCCCAGGAATGAACAAAAACATTTTTTTAGATAAATTAGGAGAATAGGTCCATGTGCAGCAGATGTCCAACAATTTGCATTTATATAGCACTTGACATTAACAAACACCCCAAAGTGCTCTACAAAATGGAAATACAAGGAAACTAATGCCAAGGCATGGAGAAAAATTAGGACAGGGGAGTGAAAAGTTGGTCGAAAGGATGAGTTTGAGAATGTTTTTAAAAAAGGAGAGAAATGAAGAGGCAGAGGGGGTATAGGGAGGGAATTCCAGGGAGTGGGGCTAAGATTCACACAAAGGCAGAGTCAGAGGACTAACTGGTACAAGGCTGTAGGAGGTTGCACAGATGGGATGAGGTAAGACTCGAGAAATTTGAAGATAAGACATACAATTTGGACAAGTACAATGTCATGCATTTGGGGTTGGGAAACTCCAAGGGGTAGAGTTTCCGCTTTGGACAATTGGAAAATTGCACAATGCACGTGGTTAGGTTACACTTTAAGTTTGTGCTAAAATTCAATTGCCTAATCACAAACAAATTCTTCCATGAACCAGCACAATCGGGCAGCGTTTCCTTTACATTAAAAAGTATTCCATGATGTATTGCAGAGTGGTAAACTGGTAAGTTTTATTAATACAGCTGAAAATGGGTTTATCACCAAAAATAAGCAATTTTAATGAAGGTGTCCAGTTATGTTCCCCTGCGGCCCAGTCACAGTTTCGTGCATGCGCGAACTTTAACATTGGAAAAGCCAGGCCCGGGCAGGACCAGCAGAGAGCTGCACAGCTTGTAGGGAACGTTGGTGTCCAGTCCTCCACCTGTGAGTGACTTAAAAAAAACTATACTGAACATTTAATAGTTTCGTTGGTGTACAATAGTCAGTTTTACTAACTTTTAAAACATGTCTACCAGTGAGCACAATTTGAACAGCCTTCCTGAACCAGGACAATCGGCAGAATCGCCGACAGAATCTTGCAATTTCAACCTGGGGGCTTGGACATGTGGGCGAGGCCTATTCGGGCAAATTGAATCTTGAACCAGCTTAAACGATAATGGGAATAAATGAGTGCAAGTGGTTTTGGGCGTAACTCACTTAGGTTTAAAATTCTCCAATATTTTGCGCTGGTTCGGCTGATTCCACCTGGATTGCACTGATAACTAGTGGAACCTAAACTCCCTGCAAGGTATAAAGGTTACAGACTGAGAAAGGTATCTGGGCAATGGGTAATAAAGATTCACAAGCGTTGAGGAGGCTACAGGGAAGACCAGTAGGGTTTCACACTATATTACCAAGAGCATGGAGTATAAAACAAACACTATATTTCGGCTTTCGTACATCCACACTTGTAATGTGTCCAGTTTTGGTCCCTACATGGTGATAAAGCTCCTTGGGACGTTTTACCACACTAAAAGCACTATATAAATGCAAGTTGTTGTTGATGGCTTTCAAAGCTCTAAAAATGGAGAAGAAGGGTAACCAGAATTATAAATACCCTTGGAGGTACCCATTACTAGGATAAGCTCAAGAGTTAACAGTTTTGTGTGGCCAAGTGTTTCTTTTCCGAGTCATCGCCTCTGAAACAGACTACCAAAGCATCCTGGTATAGATTTGCAATAGTCCTTTAAAAAAGGGGAAGATTTTTAATTATGAGGACATTTCCAGTTATAGATACTAAGTTCCTAGTTACCAGAGATTATGAGGAGTTATGGGCTATGAAATTTTGCTGGATTGCCAGAGCAAGTCAGAGGAATTTCCAGAGTTTTCCACCTAAATTAGCCAGAGATTATTATTCCATTTCTTGGCCTCTCCTGGTAGATTCTATGGTTATGGGGTGGGTCAATGCACCACATGGTTGCAAAGTGCCTGAATGGGAAGGCTTGATGATCTTTTCCCATCCTTTTCATATGTTTGTTAATTACAGATAAATATGCACAGCTAGGCTGTCAAAGGACTCTGCTGTAAATACGGTGTTGAGACTATATAACAAAACTGGTTTCAAAACCAGTGTATGATTTTGTTTCCCCTTTTCTAAAATTTTTTTGACTGTCAAAATATGTCAGTTTTCTTGTTTAGTTTGTAACATTTGGTTTATTTTTGAAAAAGTGGGGCTGCATTACTCATTCAAGAAGCTCCAAGACAAAACTAAAGACAATATAAACAGGGTGGATTCTACAGCATTGAAACCCTTAAGCAGTATTGTGGAACAGTTTCTTAAAGCAGTTCTGGAATATGAATACACCATAGATAGCAGCCCTGGCAGTTCCCTTTTACTCTCCTGCTCCACCCCTCAAAATAGCTTGGATGTGGTTAATGTTCAGTTGCTATATTAACGATTTACATTAACCTCACAGGCAGGGTAGCAGATCTTCAGGAAGTTTCTTTGCAACTGCATATTGCACACAAGTAACCACCAACTGTGTGTGAAACTTTGTCTCAGCTTCCATTCTGAAGCTTCATTATTAGTTCTAGGAAAGCCAACAGATTTTTTAGAATTGCAAATCTGAATCAATACATTTAGAACATTAAATTGAAATCTTTGATAAAACCACTTTATTTACATAAATGATTGGAAATTCCAAATCACACTTGGGATTATAATTAAAATGACCCCCATTGCTGATATTAAGTTTAACCTCATATATAGCTTAAAGTTTAATAAAGTTCCTGGTTTATAAAATATTTAAATTTACTGCTGCTTATGTGGATCTGTATTGCACTAAAAATGTTCTGTAGCATGAATTTCAAGTCCAAACTGAAAAATGAATGGTCTGTTTGCAGCTGAATGCAACCATGGCAACAATACTAAAAGCTACAAATGTTACCCTAGTTGCCTATGCATAAACTTCACACACAAGAGCTGTTCTGGTAATGCTGTAGATAAATGCATTATGACATAGGACTGAACAGCACAGACCAGAAAATACCCTGGTTCAATCTCCAGCATGTGCTGTTGGCTGGTCTCAGCTGGGCTGCAGTGAAGTCACTCCACTGGCCAGTGTTAGATGGAAAGTGGGAGGGCAGGAAGGGGGGGGGGGGGGGGGGTAAGGAGTAGATCTCCTTTCCTGATTATTATCCAGTGAACCTGAAAGTGGTAGTGTAAGGGCAGACTTAGAAAGGAACATGGGAAGAACAGCACACATCACTTTGAATGTCTGGACAATCTGATGTAGCAATTAAAGCAAGTGGAACACAAACATAAAGCCAGACTAACTCTACATGTTAGCTAAGGCTTTATAAATGCACTAGAGAGAGAAAGCTTGGGAGTTTCATTTCAATTTACATCAGGAGAGTTTGCAGATATGCCCAATAAAAATAATACAAGTAAAGGGGTTGAGCTATCAGTGAAGATGAGAGAAGATTGAGGGAGGGGTCCTCAATGGTATACATGAAATCTACTAGTAAATCTCCTGTGGTGGTACATACAGGAAGTCAAGACTACATATATAGCCTTCAGCTGAAGCAGGGTTAGAGGGCAGGGGATAATTGGACTAGAGCAGGTGGACACACCTAAGTCACCATTTTAAAGTCAAATATTCTATCCTTTGATATATTATTTGATTTCATGTTGTTATTTATAGTTAAATCGCAATTTGAGAAGTAGAATTGGTTGGAGCACAGGAGTTTGGATCAGGCTGAGGAGCTCAGAGATGCTAAACTGAGGTACTACCAGTGTAATTATGGAGTGAGAAGTTTGCATAGGCAGTTTCCATTATAAATGTGACCATAGGGATTTATAAAATGGGGGAAAAATGCCGACATAAAATTCCTGATCGATTTCCTGTGGCATCGCAGAGAGTCAAGATTTAATGTGAAGCAGGGCATAACTGAACCAGGGAACACAGATGTAATACGATAGATATTAAACATCTTGCATCTGCATGCATGTCCCATCTTCAAAACTTTACCTTTAGTCGTCATGTTTTTGTCTGTCAATTTTTCCCAATTCCTATGCTCAGATTTATAATGGAAACTGCCTGTGCAAACTTTTCAGATGGTAATTATACCCTCACCAATGGTGGGGTTGTAGTGTCTGTTTTGCATCTCCCAGCTCGTCAGCCAGTAAAGCAAAGAAGCTCCTATGCCCCAATCACTACTACTCAGCAAAACTTACAGCAACTTGGAAAGCTATGTAACTATAAACTATGTAACCCACATAGACTTGTTGGGCTGAATGACCAGTTCCTGTGCTGTAAAATTTAATATAAAACCAAGTATTATAAACAAATAATAACAATGTATAATTTTAAAATAGGGACTGAATTGCATCTGCATGCCATGCTCCAATTACCCTTCTCTAACTCTGCTTCACCTGAAAATTGCACATGGGAAGTCAAGTGTAATGCCACAGGAGATCGACTAGTATAAAATGATAGATATGGTAAATCTGAAATATTACTTCAAATTAAGTTGGGCTAATAGGATCAGAGAACAGAAATTCAAATTAATTAAAAGTAAATTTATTTTATACTTAGAAAGGACAATAAATATTTGGAATGGAGACAAAGATATTTGGGCATTTAAAATGTAGTTTGATGCTAGGCCAGAAGAGTTAGAGTACTAGAGTTATGAGCTGAATGGATTAATGTCTCAAGTTCTGAATATTGGCAAGCTATTCCCAGAAAACACTTCACAGCAGAGGTTACTGAACAGCAATCAGAAGTGGGAAAGATAACCGAGCTCTCCCAGCCCAAGTGTATTGAGATCATGTGGAGAACCCACTCGGATACCAGCCAACTCAAGACAGACCATAATTAGATCTGGTGCCTCCCTTGCTCAGTTCCAGTGGACAATGCATTTATCCGCTAAACCATCAGGAAAACTTACAAACAGTACTTTAGTTGGGTTCACTATTTAAAGTGATGTACACTTAACGACAAGTTTGGACCACATGATAAGCCAGTTAGGTAGCTATACTCACAAATCTGTCCATCATAGAAATAACCCTGCAGTTTCAGGGATTAGAATTTTGGGTTTTAACACCTGAATGTTTGCTTTCTTAGTCATAATTTCTGCCATTTGTATAAAAAGTCTTGAATTGAAATCAGGTCAATGTTTTGAGGGCAACATTTTTCGATCTGGTTTATGAAGCAATATTATTCTGCCAGCATGCAACTTTATAAATCAATTTCCATGTCACTTTTAGTGCAAGAATCTTCCTTTAACCGAGTTACACACAAAATGCTGGAAAATTACTCACATTTTCAACAACGTATGAAATTCCACTCTTGGGCAGAACTAGCTCTTCTATTCCCCTCACGGTCACCAGAAAGTTGGCACGTGGTCGGTGAAACAAGCTGCCAATAGCAAGTCCAGGCCATAAAAGATCCTTGAGAAACAAAGTACATAATTCAGCCAAATCTGGCACAATTTGTTTCTGCTTTTTACAAGCTAAACATAAGCACAACATGGTTCTACAAATGTAAAAGTCAACTATGTTTTTCATTCACTTCCATAAATTTGTTACTTACATTTGCATTAAAGCTAGCACATGAACCAAATGATGCCACCTATGAACATTGTGTCCAGTCTTCTTTTGAATTAATTAAGGTCAAACAGCAATAACTTCACTCTAATCTTGCATTTTATTAGTTTGTTCTGATATTACTGGTAGTTTGTTTCCTCCCCACACAGGTCAAAAGGACAAAGGAGAGACTAAGAAATCTAGAATCTATTGTATTGGATTTGGACTGGTGTGGGGAAAAGGTTCAACATATTTGAGACAAGATGTAATTTTGTTATGATGGTGTGACTGTCATAATGGATTCCATTCATGTGGTAATTTTTGGGGGAAATGCAATCTGCTTTCCCCACCTCCTTCCCCCTGCCACATCCCTCATCCCTCCATAAAGCTGGAAGACCAACCCTGGTTTAATACAGCACCAGGTATATCTTAGAATGAGGTTCCAACCTAGTGATGTTACAACTAAGGGCATGTAGCATGCTAAACATCAAAAATCAGTATACTATAGACAGAGCTAAGCAGAACAGAGATACGCTCTGTAGCCCTACCAGACCCAGTCAATGGCTGTGGACAATCAGGCAACTAACAAGGAGGCTCCATGAGCATCCCAATCCTCAACCATGGCAGAGTCCAACATGTAGTGCAGGAAACAAGAGTGAAGTGGCTGTAAGCATCTTCAGCCAAAAGATCCAAGTGGATGATCCTACTCAACTCCCTCCCAAGGTACCTTTGCAGCTGCCAGAATCCAGCCAATTTGGTTCACTCCACTTATCAAGAGGTGGCTAGATGCAGCAAAGACTATTTGCCCCAACATCCCAGTTGTAGTACTGAAGACCTGTACACCAGAACCAAATGCATACCTAGCCAACCTGTGCCAGTGTAGTTATGACTCTGGCATCTGCCAAACATTGCAGAATTGCCCATGTATGCCCAATCCACAAAAAAACACATCTAACCTGGCCATTTAACCCCTTCCAGCAAGCTCCTCCCAATGAAAGTGTTCCGCTTTATACTCCATCACAGCCTTGATCCACATATTGAAGCAAAAGTTGAATATCAGAGGCAAGGAGAGATTAACTGCCCTCGATATCAAGGCAGTATTTGCATCAAGGAGCCCCAGCAAAACTGAGGTCACTGGAGATCAAAGGGCAGACATCCAGTGGCTGAGTCCTGACATACAGGAAGATGGTTGTAGTTGTCAGATGCCAATCATTGCTGAAGTTCCTCAGGGCAGTGTCCTTGGCCCAACCACCTTTAGCTGCCTCAGAGACCATCCTTCCATCACAAGGTCAGGAGAGGGGTTGTTCACTACAGTCTATGGTGTTCAGCTCCATTCACAACTCTTCACATAATTAAGCATGTCAGCTTACAGTAGAACAATTTCCTGGCCTTGGCTGACAATGTTACAACACAAGTATTACCTTCAGTGTTGGGCCAGGCTGCAGTATGTATTATTTACAGGATGCACTGCAGCAACTCAGTCAACTTCACATCACTGCCCAGCCTCAGAATTCTACAACTGAGAAGGACAAGAGCACCAAGTTCTCCTCCAAGCCAAAACCATCTGCATGTTGCCATTCCTTCAGTGTTGTTGGATCAAAATAATGGAATCTCTTACCTAACCATTGTGAGAACACCATTAAAGACAACAGCAGTTGAAGAAGGTGGCCCATGATAATCTTTTAAGGGCAACTAGGGATCTACAACAAACATGGCTGTGCCAATGCCCCCCACATTGTCAACATTATTTTTTTTTTTTTTTTTTTTTTTAAAAAGGCACGTGTGTCCTGTGAAAGCAAGTTTCCTTTGAGCAATGTATTAAACTGACACCATAGCTCCGTGATAAACAGTGAATTTAACAGAATTCAATTTCTCTATGGAACAGGTCAAAAACTGCTCGTTTGGTGCTAATAAAGGAATTATTAGCTGGAGGCAGATAGTCCTCCCTGAAGTTTCCACTAGTTCATATCGTATGAATTTCTATTAGGTGGCAATCCTGCTGGTTACTAGAGTGCTCCTTTGTTTGTTACAATTTGTGGTAATACCACCCAGAGTTCCTCCAGTTAAGTAGCAAAAGGTAAAAGTCAAAATGGAAAAATAGGTCACATGAATACATGTAAAAGTGGAATTAAACTTTGATATAATGCATGGTGATAACATACTAATTTATTTATCATAGATATATGATAGATAATGGGCCGGAATTTGCAGTCGGAGGCGTACTCATAGAAAATCCACACCTACCCACTGGCTCCCAGGCTTCAGAGACTTCAAGTCCTGGGCCTGCAGGCGTACACCTGCAGAAAGGCCCACAGATCCCAGGGACGCAGGCGGTTCAGAAGCGTCCCTGGGATCACGTGGGCCAGGTCCTCCTATCATAGGAACAGGAATAGGCCATTCAGCCCCTCGAGCCTGCTCCGCCATTCAATGAGATCATGGCTGATCTGCAACCTAACTCCATATACCTGCCTTTGGCCCATAGCCCTCAACATCTTTGGTTAACAGAAAGCTATCAATCGCCGACTTAAAATTAATTGATCAGTTGATCTAGCATCAGTTGCTGTTTGTGGAAGGGCGTTCCAAACTTCTACCACCCTTTGTGTGTAGAAATGTTTTCTAATTTCACTCCCGAAAGGTCTGCCTCTAATTTTTAGATTATGCCCCCAGTCCTAGAGTCTCCAACCAGCAGAAATATTTTCTCTCTCTACCTTATCTGTTCCCCTTAATATCTTGAAAACTTCAATCAAATCATCCCTTAACCTCCTAAATTCTAGGGAATACAACCCTAATTTGTGCAATCGCTCCTTGTAACTTATGAAGTCCGGGTATCATTCTGCTAAACCTACGCTGCACTCCCGCCAAGGCCAGTATATCAGAAAAGGAGTATTCCTCATATGCTTATAGGAATTCCATTTACGAACAGAATTCCCATAAGCATGAACCCAATCCCCAGATAATTTACATAACTGGAATAAAAATTATTCCAATGTTCAAATTTAATTAAAAGTCCATAAAAATTTAATTTTGAAAAATATTTTAATCCAGGATCAAATTTACATAACCAATTTTAAGTGTATGATTTTTGATTTTTTAATTTAATATTAACTCTTACACTGGTGAAAGCAGGCCCTAAAGATTGTGGGCATTTGCTGAGCAGTAGTTTCTACACCAGCGAAAGTGATTTTGCATCCGTGCGGCAGATCCATCAAGGCGAACCTTGACAGATCGCAAGTTCTGCGTTTTTGCGCATGCGGAAACCCGGAACTTGCCAGGCCTTTTACAAGTCTTACAACAGCGTACGCACATGGGGAACGGAAAATCCGGGACAATATTTTGGAAATTCTTTTGCAGTTTAAGAATCTGCAGTATGGTTATCGTATATACTTTTTATATATTTGTAACATCATGATCTGGTTTGGTCCAAATCTATATATGGGCAATTATATTCTAAAGTAGTAAATACTATGGATTGTATTATTGAAAGTAAAGCTCAGGCCTCCCTTGCTCTAAATATGCCACACCTCAGTATGGTGCTGGGTCTTAGCCATGGAATGTCACAGGCTCAATACTTGGATGTGCGGAGTTAATAGATCTTCTTATGGATTGTATTACGATCCTATGATTAGCCTCTGCTCCCCTGGTTACTGGGGGGGGGGGGGGGGGAGGAAAAAAAAAGAGAATTCAGCCAAGATCTCTATTCCCAACACCCTGTTCTTTTCTTCCTACCCCACTGTAAAGTGCATGTGTGGATGTTTTCTTCCACACCTCAGCTACTCAGCCAACCACTGGAATTGACAAAATAATGAGTTAACTTTCTTGGCTCCACTTACCACCTCCACTAGATGTCTCCTCTGAGACTGGAAATTCACAATGTGAATGAGTAAATCACTGTGTGCAGTGCAAGAAACTTGGTTAGTTACAAGTATGACTCAGTTTTACTGTACAGCTCTGCCAATTAGTATCATGAAAGATTTTCAGTAAAGTACTTGTTGGCCCAGATTTTGCAATCATTCATTACACTTACTCAGACTTTCTATGGGCTTTCGCACTGGAACTTGGTTATTAGAAATCCAAAACAGCAGGGTGCCCTCTACGGGATCTAGGATCTGTGTAAATAGGGCAAGCAACTGTGCATCTTCATAATTAATAAGATTGAATAATCCTTACTAAGACTCGCAGAGTCTGAATTAGGAAGTGCAAGTTAGAATAGTTAATTCAATGCCAAATAATGTACAAAAAACGAGGGAAAGAAAAATGGTATTGAGAAAGTGATACTTATCACCAACGTTCCCTCTAAGCTGCGCAGCTCTCTGCCAGTCCTGCACAACCCAGGACCGGCTTTTCCAATGTTAAGTTTCTGTACAGAAACTTAATGGACCACAGTCCCTTAAAGGGGCTGTGAACCTAAAAAAAATTAGGGGGAAACATTGCTCATCATGCCGTTAAAAATCAACTTACACTTGAATGACCAAGCCCCAACTTTTTCTGGCGTGTTTAGTAGGTATCGATCATTCCAGTACCCCAACTTCATGCCCTTCCATGTATTTGAATGCCAAGTCTCTTGGCAAGATACTGTATATAGCGAAGCTCTGAGTAGCAGGACAACTTGGACAGCAACTTTGTGATTTCTGTGTTTAACTGCACATGTGCAGTCGCTGGAAATTGCTGTCCTATTTACACTTTAATAACGGTGAGCACCGATAACCTCACCATTATTTCTACTGCAAAATCCAGGCCAATAGGTTTAGTACAAATGAAACTGCAGACCATATTTCATAGCATGTAATACTCTCATAGATGAACTTAACAGTTTCAAGAATTCAAAAGACAAAGCTCAAATATACAGTAAGTATCCCAGAAGATAATCAATGAGTTTTCCAATATAGCATCTTTGCAAAGATAAATCATACTCTACATCAATATACAGGAAAGTGTCAGTTACCTCCTCAACCGAAAAGCCCATAGACAAAGACACAACATCTGGAATGCGGCCCCCAGGCAAAGGCCCTGCATCTTGGAAATGAACGGTCGGTGAGGCCCTCAATATGCTGAATCGGTCACCAAGGACTCCTTTAAAATGGATATAGATTAATATTAGATTTTTTGGAACATTGATTTCTTCCTTCAATAGTTTTCTGCAGATAGTTCCATAGTAAGCACACCACCAGCTGTATTTGACTTAATTACAAGTTTCAATTTTGTACAGAATAAGCACATCAAAACTCTCCAATGCAAACATTTCTATACTGTAATGAAAAAGAGAAGGTTAAGTCTATGTGTTGAACCAAAATGGAAGAAACCTAGAGATAGTTCTAAAGCCATGCCTTGGAAACTCAGCCACGTGGAACAGCCTAACCGTTAAACATTTAGTTAAACATCAACAAAGCTCATGAGATAGGCAAATATTCAACTAATCATGAATGACCAACTGCCTTCCAGCAAAAGTGTAACTAATTAGATCTATTGGGAAGGGCAGAGAAGGGAGTTGAGAAAGAAACAAGAGGAAGAACAGAATTTCACAAGTTCCTTGAAAGTTCTCTAGCTTATTTTTTTATTAAAAACCCTGAGTAGAGTACATAAAAGTAAACAATACATGTTCTGCAAGGTGAGCAGTCCTAAAATATGTAACTACAGCACGAGGTCTTTAAATTCTGTAACTATGCTCACCAATAGCTTAGTTGGTAAAAGCAATGTGCAATATTGATCAGAAGGTTCCAGTTTTAATTCCCAGTCTGAGCAGTGTTAATTGATCTCAATCCGGATAGCAACTTTTTTTTTTTTTTTTAAATTTTATTTATTTATTTTTTTAAAAATATATTCGTTCATGGGGTGTGAGCATCGCTGGCAAGGCCAGCATTTAACGGCCATCAATAATTGCCCTTGAAGGTGGCGAGCTGCCACATTAAACCACTGCAGTCCGTGTGGTGAAGGTACTCCCACAGTGCGGAGAGAGATTTCCTGGATTTTGACCCAGCGACGATGAAGGAACGGCGATATACTTAAGTCAGGATGGTGTGTGACTTGGCGGTGGTGTTCCCATGCGCCAGCTGTCCTTGTCCTTCTAGGTGGAAGAGGTTGCGGGTTTGGGAGGTGCTGCTCAAAAAGCTTTGGCGAGTTGCTGCAGTGAATCTTGTAGATGGTACGCCGGTGGTGGAGGGAATGAATGTTTCAGGTGGTGTATGAGGTGTCAATCAAGCAGGCTGCTTTGTCCTGGATGGTGTCGAGCTTCTGGAGTGTTGTTGGAGCTGCATTCATCCAGGCAAGTGGAGTATTCCATCACACTCCTTACTTGTGCCTTGTAGATGGTGGAAAGGCTTTGGGGAGTCAGGTGAGACACTCGCCACAGAATATTTAGCCTCTGACTTTTTAAAAAAAAAATAGTTTATGGGATATGGGCGTCGCTGGCAAGGCCAGCATTTATTGCCCAGCCCTAATTGCCATCTAGAAGGTGGTGGTGAGCTGCTGCAGTCTGTGTGGTGAAGGTACTCCCACAGTGCTGTTGGGTAGGGAGTTACAGGATTTTGACCCAGCGACAATGAAGGATTGGCAATATACTTCCAAGTCAGGATGGTGTGTGACTTGGAATGGGAATTGAGGTGGTGGTGTTCCCATGCGCCTGCTGCCCTTGTCCTTCTAGGTGGAAGAGGTCGCAGGTTTGGGAGGTGCTGCCGAAGCAGCCTTGGTCTTGTTGCCACAGTATTTATGTGGCTGGTCCAGTTAAGTTTCTGGTCAATGGTGACTCCCAGGATGTTGATGGTGGGGGATTTGGCGATAGTAATGCCATTGAATGTCAAGGGGCAGTGGTTAGACTCACTTGTTGGAGATAGTCATTGCCTGGCACTTACGTGGCAGGTAATATTTGCACCTCACATCATCCCAAGCCTGAATGTCGTCCAGGTCTTGTTGCATGCAGGCATGGACTGCTTCATTATCTGAGTTGTGAATGGCAGTGAACACTGCAGTCATCAGCAAACATCCCCATTTCTGACCTTATGTTGAAGGGAAAGTCACTGATGAAGCAGCTGAAGATGGTTTGGCCTAGGACACTGCCCTGAGGAACTCCTGCAGCGATGTCCTGGGGCTGTGATGATTGTTCACCAACCACCACAACCATCTTCCTTTGTGCTCGGTATGACTCTAGCCAATGGAGAGAGTTTTCCCCCAGATTCCCATTGACTTCAGTTTTACAAGGGCTCCTTGATGCCAGACTCGGTCAAATGCTGCCTTGATATCAAGGGCAGTCACTCTCACCTCCCCTCGAATTCAGCTCCTTTGTCCATGTTTGGACCAAGGCTGTAATGTCAGGATAAGAGTGGTCCTGGCAGAACCCAAACTGGGCATCAGTAGGCAGGTTATTGCTAAGTGCCATTTGATAGCACTGTCGACAACACCTTCCATCACTTTGCTGATGAGTAGACTGATGGGGCTGTAATTGGCCGGATTGGATTTGTCCTGCTTTTTGTTGACATGACTTACCTGGGCAGTTTTCCACTTTGTTGGATTGATGCCAGTGTTGTAGCTGTACTGGAACAGCTTGGCTAGAGGTGTGGCTAGTTCTGGAGCACAAGTCTTCAGCACAACAGCCGGGATGTTGTCAGGCCCACAGCCTTTGCCGTATCAAGTGTGCTCGGCCGTTTCTTGAAGTGGAGTGAATCGAATTGGCTGAAGACTGACGTCTGTGATGGTGGGGACCTCCGGAGGAGGCTGATATAGATCATCCACTCGGCACTTCTGGCTGAAGATGTTTGCAAACGTTTTAGCCTCGTCTTTTGCACTCACGTGCTGGGCTCCACCATCATTGATGGGGATATTCATGGAGCCTCTGCATCCCATTAGTTGTTTAATGGTCCACCATTCACGACTGGATGTGGCAAGACTGCAGCGCTTTGATCTGATCCATTGATTGTGGGATCTCTTAGCCGTGTCTATAGCATGCTGCTTCCACTTTTTAAGCATGCATGTAGTCCTGCATTGCAGCTTCCCCAAGTTGGCACCTCATTTTTAAGTACACTTGGTGCTGCTCCTGGCATGCTCTTCTACACTCCTTATTGAACCAGGGTTGGTCCCCTGGCTTGATGGTAATGGTAGAGTGAGGGATATGCCAGGCCATGAGGTTGCAGATTGTGGTGGAATACAATTCTGCTGCTGCTGATGGCCCACAGCACCTCATGGATGCCCAGTTTTGAGCTGCTAGATCTGTTCTGAATCTATCCCATTTAGCACAGTGGTGGAGCATGTCCTCAGTGTGAAGACAGGACTTCATCTCTGCAATGACTGTGCAGTGGACAATACTGTCATGGTGGATTGGGGAGGACAAGGTCAAGTAGGTTTTTCCCCTCATGTTGGTTCTCTCACCATCTGTCACAGGCCCAGACTGGCAGCTATGTCCTTCAGGACTCTGCCAGCAGTGGTGCTACCAAGCCACTCTTGGTAATGGACATTGAAGTCCCCCACCCAGGGCAGTAGGTGGTAATCAGCAGGAGGTTTCCTTGCCCATGCTTGACCTGAAGTCATGAGTGTTCATGGGGTCCGGAGTCAATGTTGAGGACTCCCAGGGCCACTCATTCCTGACTCTATACCACTGTGCCACCACCCCTGGTGGGTCTATCCTGCCAGTAGGACAGGACATACCCAGTGATGGAGGAGTTTGGGACATTGGCTGAAAGGTATGATTCTGAGTGTATGAATGTCAGGCTGTTGCTCTCCCAATTTTGGCATAAGTCCAGAGATATTGGTGAGGACGACTTTGCAGGGTCGACTGGGCTGGGTGTGCCATCGTCATGTCCATAGCCGGTGCCAAGGTCAATGCCAGGGGGTCCATCCAGTTTTATTCTTATTATTGTGTTTTGTAGCGGTTTGTTACAACTGAGTGGCTTGCAGTTAAGAGTCAACCACATTGCTGTGGGTCTGGAGTCACATAGGCCAGACCAGGTAAGGACAGCAGGTTTCCTTCTCTAAAAAGTGAGCCAGATGGGTTTTTAATGACAATCTGATGTTTCATGGTCACCATTACTGATACTAGCTTTTTATTCCAGATTTATTTATTTAACTGCTGTCTCACATCTCTGGATCACAGTCCAGGCCTCTGGATTACTAGCCCAGTAACATTACCACAAAGCTACCGTTCCCATTGGGCAACTAGAATTGGTATTACTGGACTTGAGCTCAGGAGGATAAAAAATAGCAAGCCAGAGCCCCATCCCTGCTTCTGTGGCTCCTGCTTAAGTGTGCATGGATGGCTGTCAGGTAAGGATAGAATTGGTCTCTGCTGTGATGACTTCATGGTTTCGCCTGCTGGTACTTGCCTTCTAGGCTTGCACATGAAAAAAGCCAAGTACTAAAGGGCACCTATGGATCAGAATCCCAGTATAAATTAACACCTTTTAAAAACTAGAGGGAAGGTTGATGGGAAAAAATTTCCATAACATTGTCAGTGATCACAATCACACGTTACTACATAATAAAAACTAGTGCTTGAGCCTTCCAAGTTTGTTATTCAGGCTCATTTTTTAAAAAGAGGAAGCAGAGCATGTTTCAGTGGGAGATTTGATAAACAGTGATCACAGTATTAGGATCAGAGTACTCATGGAAAAGGACAAGGAAAAAGTGGCAGGTAAAACAGTAAATGAGCAGTGGGAGGGCTCCAAAGGAGGAGATAGTTCAGGTACAGGTTAGACACATTCCTACAAGGAGGAAAGGAAAGACATCCAAAAGCTAGAGCCCTGGATGACAGATTAAAATGAAACAGAAAAAAGGAGACTTGTAATAAATGTCTGGTAATGATGATGGTTCTCCAAGTGGAATACAAAGTACAGGGGTGAACTGAAAAGGAAATATGAGGGGCAGAGTGTATGAGAATAGATTAACAGGTAACAAAAGGAAAGCCAAAAGTCTTATAAACATAAATAGTAAAAGGGTAGTCCCGATTAGGAACCAAAAAAGGAGATCTTCACGTGGAGGCAGAGAGCATGGCTGAGGTACTAAATGGGTACTTTGCCTCTGTCTTCACTAAAGAGGATGCTGTCAATGTCACAGTAAAGGAGGAGGTAGTAGGAAAATTGGATAGGATAAAAATAGATAAAGAACAGGTACTAACAAGATTGGCAGTGCTCAAAGTAGAAAAGTCTGGATGGGATGCATCCTAGGTTGCTCAAGGAAGTAAAGATGGAAATTACAAAGGCTCAGGCCACAATCTTCCAATCCTCCTTAGGTATGGGAGTACAGCCAGTGCAGGAGGACTGCAAATGTTACATCCCTGTTTTAAAAAAGGGGAAGAGGACAAACCCAGCAACTACAGGCCAGTCAGCCTAACGTTGGTGGTTGGGAAACTTTGAGACATTAATCCAGGAAAATATGAATTGGTACTTGGGAAAATATGGGTTAATAAATGAAAGCCAGTACAGATTTGTTAAAGGCAAATTGTATTTGACTAACTTGATTGAGTTCTTTGATGAAGTAACAGAAAGGGTGGATGAGGATACTGTGGCTGATGTGTATATGGACTTTCAAAAGGCATTTGATGAGGCACCACATAATAGACTTTAGCAAAATTGAAGCCCATGGGATTAAAGGGGCAGTGGCTACGTAGATACAAAATTGGTTGAAGGACAGAAAGCAGAGTAGTGGTAAATGGTTATTTTTCAGGCTGGAAGGAAGTATGCAGTGGTGCCCCCCTGCCCCCCCCACCCCCCTCCTAGGGTTGGTGTTGGGACTACTGCTCTTTGATATATATTAATGACCTGGACTTGGGTTTATGGGGCATAATTTTGAAGTCTGCAGAGGACACAAAACTCAGAAATGTAGTAAACAGTGAGGAGGACATACAGATGGCAGATGAAATTTAACGCAGAGAAGTGTGAAATGATTCATTTTGGTAGGAAGAATGAGGAGAGACAATACAAACTAAAATGGTACAATTTTCAAGGGGGTGCAGGAAGAGAGAGACCTGGGGGTGTACGTACACATGTCTTTGAAGCTGGCAGGACAAGGCGGCCGTTATACAACAGCAAACAGGATCCTTGGTTTTATAAATTTAGAGAGAGTACAAAAGCAAGGAAGTTTATGCTAAACCTTTATAAAACACTGGGTGGGCCCCAGCTGGAGTGCTGTATCCAATTCTGGACACCACACTTTAGGAAGGATGTCAAGGCCTTAGAACAGGTGCAGAGCAGATTTACTAGAATGGTACAAGGAGAGACTAGCGAAACGGGGGTTGTTCTACTTGGAACAGAGATTATGGAGATTTGATAAGGGTTTTTGATCGAGTAAACAAGGAGAAACTGTTTCCAGTGGCAGAAGGGTCAGTAACCAGAGGACAGTGCTTTAAGCTAATTGCCAGAAGAACCAGAAGCAACAGGAGGGGAAAAAAAAATGTTTATGCAGCAAGTTATGATGATCTGGAATGCATGGCCTGAAAAGGTGATGGAAGCAGAACAACAACAACTTTCAAAAGGGAATTGGATAAATACTTGAAATGGAAACATTTGCAGGGCTATGGGGAAAGAACAGGAGAGTGGGACTAATTGGATAGCTGAGTCAGCACAGCCACGACAGGCAGAATGGCCTCCTTCTGTGCTGTATGACTATAACTGAACATTTTACTTGTGCATTCAGAAACACTTTCCCTTCAACAGAAACTCAAGTGAAGGTAACAAGTTACTTTTGAAATTGTCAAATATTGAATTCTCTCAACACTTTTTTTTTACAAATGTTCCTGTAAAGCTAGCTGTAAGATTTAGTGTTGGATCCAACATTCCCCTTTAATAAATATTCACGTTAACAAGGTGCCTATTCCCATTTACTGAAGTCGTTTATGTTCTCTATACTTAGAAACGGGAGCATTCTAACCACAAATTCAGTACAACTACCAATATTACTTCAATCATCTGAAAGCTGTAAAATCAATCATATTGTACTTCACAAATACCACAATATTTGCATAGTATTTACAGCACAGAACCAGACCATTCAGCTGAACAAGCCCATGCCTTTTACCTAATTGAGAAAAAGTTCAAATACTATTAGTCAGAACTATAGTACTATCAAAGAAATTGTAGAAGTGTCTATACATCTGATGGTTTCATCCTCGTGATGAAAGGAGGGGATAATAGAAAAGCATGAGAGAGATGCATGGGGAACTGGGTAACATTAGTTTATACAATAGCATTTCACGACTGGGATCTGGTTTCAAATACAGCCCAATCTGATGGCTGTTAATTGGAAGAGTCCGATGTGAAGTAAGTTTGGGTAGTCTCAATCTTAGTGAGCATGGACCTCATTCCTAATTGGCAATCTCAGACCACAGGATATTTGGTGGATAATGGATATGGGGTGCACTTATGAGGTTTGGGACTGAGGTATATTGCTGTTAATTAACTTTGCTGCATCAGGCTGCAGTGTACCTGACCTGGGAATGGCAGCCTGAAAAGGACCAAGTTTTATTAGTAGCACTACCATCTCTTGCTGAACTCAAAATAATCTTTAAAAAGTGATCCAGTGACAGAAACATAGCCTTCATGCCACACTACCAATAACATTTTTACTTGAGGAAATGAGCAAAATATTGCAAATGGGCAAACATTAAAAGTAAGAGCCATTTTCCTAGAAACTGAAGCAGTTTAAAAACAATACTCAAGGATTCGCAATTGTGAAGATGAATCTTGTAGATTCTGTAAAATACTCCCAAATCCCTAGTTTCAAAACATAACTGAAGAAAGCACAACTCCCAGTGTTGAATCAATATTGGCCTTCTGCAGTTTCGCAATGTACTTTGTTCCACTTCCCTGTGGGACTATGGCTCAGATGGAAGCACTCCTGCCTCAAAGAAGTTTGTAGGTTAAAGCTCACGACAGACTTGACTGCACATTCTAGACCGACATGCTGTGCAATACTGAGGGAGTGTGCTATTGTTGGAGATGCTGTCTTTTGGATGAGACGTTAAACTGAGATCCAATCTACCTGCTCAGCTGGATGCAAAAATATCAGCACGATTCAAAAAGGCACAGGAGCTCTCCTAGTATTCGGACTAACATTCAATTCCCAAGCAACACCACCAAAAACAGATTATCTGGTCATGTATTCATTTGCTCTGAGACTTTTTAGTGTGCCAATTGGCTGCCATGTTCACCTACGTAACAGTGACTGCACCACACAAAGGAACCTCAGTTGTAAGCAATATGATAAGGTGTGATATAAATGCAAGTTTACACAAGACAACTTGATAACTAAGAAAGTTGGCTATTGGCAATGCCAATTACACTTAAGTAAAATGGCAAACCATACCAAGTACATCTTCGTAAATTTTATAAATATCTACTTCCAAACATGACTAAAAGTAAAATTATTTATTAACAATAAAGAGTTCAGATGGTAACACCATTTAATCTGTGAACCAAGTTGTAAAAAATGAACACTAGTTATACATCTATTCCAATAAGCCATGTGACTGAGTAAACTAGCAATTTGCATAGACATGCAATTCTTAACGAACATAAATATAAATTAAAGCAGAATTTAATGCATTTCAAAAAGGCTTATAATCCAGGAATACTTACTGAATTTCAAAGAGGACTGTGTTGATACAATGCATGGAATTTTTGAATCCAACAACTGACTTAAAACTTAGTCTGCACCAACTAGAATAGATTGCACCACAAACAATTAACCTACACGAAAAGTGATCTCAACTGCCTGTAACTAGATTCCAAAGTAGGGATCGGTCATGAAGACTCCTTTTAATTCTTCTGCCAAGAACCAGTTTACTTTTGTGAATACAAGGCTATTGAATCTTAAATATTTTCTCCACACAAATATTTTAGAACTGAATTTCTAGTGTACTAGAATACAAATATTAAAATCTACAGATTAGCTTTACAATTCTCTGTTCTGGCATAGAGAAAAATATACAATTTGAAACATACAAATGTTCATACCCACTTGTGCATTTTACTACTTTAAATAGAAACTACAAATACTCAAGACAAGAAATAGTTCATCCACATCTTAACTACACCATTCATTTTTTTCTTTAAACAGAAGGGCTTTGCGTTATCTTGTCAACAGCAGTTTTACAGTTCAGTGGGTAATGGGTTAATCCAATCTGTATTAGTATTTTAAACTTACAATAGTATACTGGATTGTCAAAGATGCAAAAACACAAACTAGCAAGGTGACTTCTAACAAAGTGGATTATTACCATAATATTCAACACTCCCCAGCAAGAACTAACAAGTTTAAACCAGCAACCACATGTTATGAAGGAGTTGAAAATTTAAATAAATTAGAGTAGCAAAATAAAGCTTTTTCACATCAGGACATCCCAAGCCACTTCAAATCCAATTAATTACTTTTGACATGTAGTCATGGTTATTAAACAGGCAAATGCAGCAACCAAATTTGCACAGCAACACCCTGCAATTTTTATTTTAATATTTGTTCTTGGGATGTGGGTGATTCTGGCAAGGTCACATTTATTGCCCATCCCTAGTTACCTTAAGATGGTGGTGGACCTTCTCCTTGAACCTTTGCTGATGATGCTCCCATGATGGCATTCAGCAGCGAGTTCAAGGATTTTGACCCAGCAATGAAGTTAATGACAATATATGCCTAAAATCAGGATGGTGTGTAACTTGAAGATGATTGTGTTGCTATGATCTTACAGCTCATTCTTCTTGTTGGTAAAAGTCACAGGACAAGGAGCTGCTGTCAAAATAAGCTCAGAGTTGCTGGAATGCATCCTGTACAACTGCAGCCACAGTATGCCTATGGTCGATATCAAGTCCAGTGGCCAACAGAGTCAATTAAACACTGCTCTGCCCTTGATGGTGTTCAGCTTCGAGTGTTGCTGCAGCTGCACCCATCCAAGTAACTGGTAATTATTTCATCACACTTTAGCCTTGTAAATGTTAGAGAGTCTAAGAGGTCAGGAAGCAAGTCACAAAGTACAAAGCCTCTGCCCTGCTCTTGTAGCAATGTTGTTAATATGGCTGGTTCATTTAAGATTCTGGTCAGTGGTGACTTTTGGCATGCTGGTGGGGGACTTATGATGCCATTGAAAGTCAGAGAGAATGTAGTGGCACTGTTTTTGCTGGTGATAATCATTGCCGAACACTCGTGTTACCTGTCAGCTCAAGCCTGGATGTTGTCCAGGTGCTGCTGTAGGCGGACGTGAGACGCTAACCTGATTGTGTTGGCCAAGGAAAATATGTTGCAGGAGAACCCACTGCTTTTCTTCAAATAGTGCCATGGGATCTATAATGTCTATACATGGACACAGATAGGACCCCCGTTTAACGTTTCATTCAAAAGATGGTACCGTAATCAGTAATGTATGGGGCTTGAGCGAAGATTTCCATTCAGATGAGCGTGCGCTACCAACTAAGCTGACACTACAGAAAAATAAAACTGCTTTTTCCCTTCTCAATTTTGATTCGTTTCAAATAAAACGTCTTTACTTTAAAAAGAAACCTATGGTTTAATCCAGTGAATCAAAGAACCGAAAATCACATGATTTTCTCATCTCCTGGATACCGTATTTTCGAACGAAAGTAAGAAACCTTAATTATGTACAAAACCAAAAATAAGCTCAACCCTGAACAGTCTATTACACAAGTGCAAGAGTTTTTTTTAAACCTTTCCTTGGATCATCTGATTGTAATAATTAAGCCTAACAGGTGAGCCTGCCGATTGAAAATAACTAATCTCAAATGAAATGATGATTAGAGATGTCTCAGCAGGTAAAGGGATTTGATGGAACAGGTGGATCTGCATAATTCTTACCGGTTGTCAGGGCCGCGCTGATGAGGAACAGCTGGCAAACCCGGGCACGGCCGCTCAAATCCAGAGCTCCAGGCGCCATCTTGCCGCCGCACTGCCTTCTGGATGCGACACACACGAATAAGAGAGGCGGGGAGAGGCAAAACTGCGTCATTTATAGACCCGTGATAACGGCCGCGTCGCGCCGCAACCTGACTCGTGATCGGAATTGAGCGTTGATTGACAGAAATTAGACCAATAGGAAAGCACCGTAGGCGGGACAAAAGGGGTGGGAGCGCCCGGTTAATTTGATTGACACCGAAACTAACCATTCATAAGTGAGATTCCGCTTGGCTGGCCGCAGGATTAACCAATGAGGAGTGTGTTGGCATTTCTCTCTCGCGCTGTCCTGGCGGGTGGCCAATTATTATAATCAAGCTCGGTTGCTCGAGCGGTAAGACTCGTTCGGAAGCTGCTAATATCGGCGATGGCGTGCGGAACAACCAATGTAATCAATCGACGGAATAAATAAATAAATTCAGGCTCGGAATAAACTAAGAACGAAACATGCCTGATACGGGAGAGAATCCCAACCCACCCGCCCGCCCGCTCCCACAGTTTGAGATGTTTAATTATTACTGAGAGCTTTGTGCCGTTTGTTGAGGCGTGACGTCAGGCTCGCCTGGCTCAGTTGCTCTCGGATCGGCGCAGCTGAAACTTCCCGGGTGGTGGCCGCGCAACCGGGCCAGCCGAGCAAGCTGGCAGGCAGCAGGCAGCAGAGCACTGTCACTGCGACTCGCCGAGATCTACCTGTTTATTTTACTGCGGGCTTTTCTTTTATTTAAAAAAATCAACCACAACTTTAAAAAGTAAAACGGGAGAAAGAATTGAAAATCCAACTAGAGCAGGACCCGGGCAGAAAGGGAAATCCTGACTGACCTGAACCCCCCCCCCCCACAACCCGGGCTGAGAGAAAGTGGTGACACAGGGAGGCGAAGGCACGAAGCTCTCGGTGCATTTCAAACGGTCACGTCCGGTATAAATTGTTAATGTTCTTTATATTTAGAAAAACTACTGATTTAAAAAAATATTACTGACAGCGGGGAAGCTGGAACCTGTGTTTTTTCTCTCACAGCAGCGCTAGTGAGAAAAAGATTTGTAATGAACCTCCCGTGTGTTTAGGCAGAAAAGCAGAAGGAAGCGGTTGAAGTTCTTATAAGATTTGTTGGTAGGAGCAGCGTCTCTTCTCTAGTGCTTCGAAAAAAATAACGATACAAAACATCCCATCCAACCTCGATCTTATCTCTCCTGAGTAGTGAAAGCCGAAGAGACTCATCATCATCATCATCATGCTGCTGCTGCCGCCGTAGGGGCTCAATCAGTTTCGATACGTTTTCCCTGTGGGCTTTTTGTCCCCTCTTTTAAGTTTTAAAGAGAATGAAACAAAACGGTCTTTCGATCGCGTGAGGAAAGCTAATGGACTTTTATTAGAGACGATCCTGTGAAGACGCATGGCGAAAACCAAAGAGAAACACGTTTGGAAGGAAATGTATGGCGATTTTCGTTCAGTGCCCGGAGAACGTATCGGCAGCGAGGAGGATCGCGACAAGCCCAACACCAAGTGAGTTTGAGCTCTTTTTTCCCCCCAGCGCATGTACTGGTTCATTTAAGGAGCTATTTCCCAGCAATTTAATCCACGGATGCAATCGCAGATAGCAAATATTGTAAAATAAATATACGTAACAAAAACATTTTTAAAATGCTGCAACTACATAGCAAGTAAGTCCGCATCTTTTTTAAAAATAAATAAACGCATTAAATATGGTTTGCCACGGGCATTTTCAATATTGTGGATTAACTTTTTGTTAATTACATTATTGTAAAACCTCAACATCTTCTTCATCAGGTTAGACGACTCTGAAATCGGCAAAGGAAGACCCGAGAGTTTTAATGTGATCGATTCTCAGTGTTTAGGAGGTGGTGAGAAGGTGGGTCTTGCTTCTAATTATTTAACCATTTCACGCCGAAAGCACACAATAGGCCATCATAGGGAGATGCTGATAAGGCATCCAAAGGTAAACTCCAGGCTGGATTGAAGGTGGTCGAAAACAGATACCACCAGCTTCGTAATAGTTTGTACTTACATCGCAACTACGTAATTGAACGATTAACACACTTTTACATTGTGATCACTATGATTTAGCGCTTTGTTTTACTTAATCAAGTATATTTTCTGCGGACTTCTGGCTCCTTTTTTTTACTTCTGGCTCCTTGTCAATGTTTAAACACGCAATATTTTAAACCTCCCTATACAGTGGTACATTAAATACAGATCGGGTTCGCGGATGTTTTGGCCTGATTTCTTGTGGGATTTTTTTAAGCCGTGCAGTAAAAGCAATGTAGTTTTGCAGTTCCGTAGCAGGTAATTTAATTCTTAAAATGTTTATATTGAGATAATTTCTGGTTTCTCCTCACCACTACTATATGATACACTAAGATATTTACAACAATTACCATTTATAGAAAAACTTCCCAAGATGCTTCATAGAGACGTAAGGGGAAAAAATGGATGCTGAGCCAAATAAGAGATATTAGAAGGGGTGACCAAAAAACTTGGTTACAGAGGTGGGCATTCAGGAGGATCTTCAAGGATGAGAGTGGAGAAGCAGGGGGATTCAGGGAGGGAATTCCAGAACATTGAGCCCTGGCAGCTGAAGGCACAGCTGCTGGCGGTGAGATGGGAGGGAACGCATAAGAGACCAGAGCGAAAGGAGCAGAGAGTTTGGGGGGTTCTGTTGGGGGAGGTTACAGGGTTATAGAGGGACATGGGCATGGAGGGACTTAAACAGAAGGATGAGAATTTAAAATTTCAGGCCTTGGGGGACCGGGAGCCAAGCTCAGCAAGAATGGGTGAGTGGGACTAGGAGTGACATAGGATATGGACAGCCACATTTTGGTTGAGCTGAAGTTCATAGAGGACAGTGAATGGGAAGCCAGCCATCAGAAAATTGTAGTTGAGTCTGGAGGTAAAGATGGCACATGACGGTTTCAGCCGCAGCTGGACTGAGGTGGGGTGGAGGCAGGCAGTTTCATGGAGGTGGTAGTAGGTGGTCTTTGTGAAGGAGAGGATATGGGATTGGCAGCTCAGCTCAGGGTCAAAGAGGACACAGAAGCTGAGAACAGTCTGGTACAGCCTGAGACAGTGGCTGGGAAAGAGGGATGGAGTCAGTGGGAAGGGAATGGAGTTTGTGGAGGAGGCTGAAGATGATGGCATTGATCCCCATTGTTTAGTTGAAGAAATTGTAGCATATCCAAAACGGAATGTTGGACAAGCAGTCTGACTCTGCAGAGGCAATGGGGGGCGGTGGTCAAGAATGGTGGTAGAGTGTTAAAGTTAGGTGTCTTAAGGAAGCTGACTCCATGATGTCACCAAGGGGCAGTGTAGATGAAGAAAAGGAGAAGGCCAAGGATTGATTCTTGAGGGACTCTCGAGCAACATTCCCTGTAGTTTTCTTTTCATGCACGGTCCCTTTAACTGGCTGCATCACCCATTCAAATTTCCACGCATGCGTGGTTATTTCCATTGAAAAGCCGGTGGGCGTCTTGTGCGGGACCTCCAGACCGCTGCACAGTCATGCAGCTTAGTGGGAACGTTGCTCTCAAGTGAGTAGGAAGAGAAGCCATTGATGGAGGTGCTCTGGTTATGATTGGATAGGTAAGAGTGAAACCAAGTGAAGAAAATCCAACTGAACTGAACAGCAAAAGAGAGGCAATTGAGGAGGGTAGTGTGGTCAACAATGCCAAAACTGCAGAGAGTTTAAGGATGATGAAGAGGTATTATGCAACACAGTCAGTCACAAAAAATGTTGTTTCTGACTTTGGTTAGGGCTGTTGTGGTGCTGTAAGTGGGGGTTGGAGGTTGGAAACCTGATTGGAGAGATTCACAGCAAGGGTTGCAGGACAGATGGGCATGGATCTTAAATGCTAAAGTCTTTGGTAAGGAAAGGGAGGTTGGAGATGGGACAGTAATTTGTAATGACAGAGGGGTCAAGGGTGGGTTTTTTGAGGAGGAGGTGATGACAATGGTTTTAAAAGGGAGAGGGACGGTGCATAAGGAGAGGAACTATTTACAATATGAGCTAGCATTGGGGACAGGAAAGAAAGTTGGATGTTCACTGTTTCGTGGGAATGGGATTGAGGGAGCAGGAGGTTGGGGCTTGGGGGGAGATAGAATCATAGAAAGTTACAGCACGGAAGGAGGCCATTTCGGCCCATCGTGTCCGCGCCAGCCAAGAAAGAGCTATCCAGCCTAATCCCACTTCCCAGCTCTTGGTCCGTAGCCCTGCAGGTTACAGCATCCCAAGTGCACATCCAAGTACTTTTTAAATGTGGTTAGGGTTTCTGCCTCTACCACCCTTTCAGGCAGTGAGTTCCAGACCCCCACAACCCCCTGGGTGAAGAAACTTCCCTCAAATCCCCTCTAAACCTTCCACCAGTTACTTTAAATCTGTGCCCCCTGGTTTTTGACCCCTCTGCTAAGGGAAATAATTCCTTTCTATCCACTTTATCTAGGCCCCTCATAATGTTATACACCTCAATAAGGTCTCCCCGCAGCCTCCTCTGTTCCAAGGAAAACAGACCCAGCCTATCCAGTCTTTCCTCATAGCTAAGATTCTCTACTCCCGGCAACATCCTTGTAAATCTCCTCTGTACCCTCTCTAGTGCAATCACATCTTTCCTGTAATGTGGTGACCAGAACTGCACGCAGTACTCTAGCTGAGGCCTAACCAGTGTTTTATACAGTTGAAGCATAAACCCCTGCTCTTGTATTCTATGCCACGGCTAATAAAGGCAAGCATTCCGTATGCCTTCTTAACCACCTTATCTACCTGGCCTGCTACCTTCAGGGCTCTGTGGACATGCACTCCAAGGTCCCTTTGTTCCTCTACACTACTCAGTGTCCTACCATTTAATGTGTATTCCCTTTCCTTGTTAGCCCTCCCCAAATGCATGACCTCACACTTCTCCAGATTGAATTCCATTTGCCACTGTTCTGCCCACCTGACCAATTTATTGATATCTTCCTGCAGTCTACAGCTTCCTTCTTCAGTATCAACCACACAGCCGATTTTAGCATCATCTGCAAATGTCTTAATCATACCCCCTATATTCAAGTCTAGATTATTGATATATACCACAAAAAGCAAGGGACCTACTACTGAGCTCTGCGGAACCCCACTGGAAACAGCCTTCCAGTCACAAAAACACCCATCAACCATTACCCTCTGCTTCCTGCCTCTGAGCCAGTTTTGAATCCAACTTGACACTTTGCCTTGGATCCCATGGGCTTTTAACTTAGTGACCAGTCTGCCATGTGGAACCTTATCAAAAGCCTTGCTAAAGTCCATATACACTACATCATATGGGGGGAATGATCAGGATGGGAGACTGTGAAGGTTTTGCTGGAATGAGGGCATCAAAGGTGGAGGTGAGGGAGTGATTGAGCAAATCAATGGTTGGAGAGGCATTATGGTGAATGGAGGGTCAAAGGCTCGGCAGTTGGAAGTTTGAAAATGTAGTTGTAATTGACTCAGAAGAGGCAGATGGAAGGGCACGAGGGGATGTAGGTGGTGACAGATACAAGGAAGTGTCCTGTGATTACCTTGTTAGTGATTGAGACTGTTGTGGTAGAGAGGCCACAGGAGATGGAGATGTCGAGAGGCTGGGTAAGAGAGCTTAGATATAGGGAGAGATTTGGAGAGGACAGGAGGATGATGAATTAAAAGGAGAGGGGGAAAGGTGCGGTGAGATGGTGATTGATATCACTGAGGATGAGCTGTTGCTCAGTGCAGAGGCTGAGGGAGGACTGGAGGGGAGGATAGAAATTAAACGTTATTCAGTCAAATCATTTCAACTGCAAAAGTTACTAAGTCTAAGTAATTTTCTTAAAGTTAGTTTGCTGGTGTACTAACCAGGAAGGTTATTATGTAACATTTTAAAATACTATTAATAAGATCAAACCTCTTTGCCAAATGCACTAGCTGAAGAGAATTATGTATATTTTTATTTAAGGACTTACAGCTTTCATAATTGTGCCAACACTCAAGACTGATCAATATGAAAGTTAGATACTCACCTAATAGATATGGATTTGTATTTTTATAGCAATCAATTTAAACAAATTCATAATTATTATTGTAGAAAGCATCTTAATATCAGGAATATTTTGCTTTCAGTGACTAAGTTATTGAACAGCTTTTTTAAATCAAAAAAGTAAATTCAAATAGGATAAACGTATCTGTTCCATATTTGACAAAATTCAGTTGTCAGGCATGTAAATAATTAGACTTTTCTTAAATATTATTTAAAAACATAGGGCTGGTTATAAACTATACATAAAAGGAGACTTTGAATACTTGGGGTTATACAGTTTGAAGTTACAATATTTAAAATAATCTGTTGTAATTAGATGCCAAACAAGTTTTAACCAAGAATTCGGAAGACAAGATTTCAACACAAAACTTAGACCTTTGGTTCATCGTAGTCAGTTTGAAATATTTAATTTTGAAGCATTTTAATCCACATGCGGGAATCAATAAACACACAGGCATTATACATACATTTCCCATTTGAGGATTTTGCAACTCACTGAATTCTCAAGGGTAGTAATGCATTCACTAAGCTAACACCCCAATAAACTAGTGTACTAAAAGATTTTCAGTAGTTAGAATTCTTAATTTCTACATTGTAGGTAGGAACAAATTGCAATTAACATTTAATTTTGAAAGTAAAAGTCTGAATTATGACAATAGTTTACCTCCCTCAAACTTAAATTCTGCCCGGTGATATTACTGATGGTTTGTCAGACTGGAGCTTACTTGTAGATTTTACTGGAATTTATTGAACTTCTAGGTAGAAAAAAAAACTTGAAGTTTTATTATACTCTTTTTTGAATAGGGCATACTGGAGGTGCAGTCAGTAGCTGATGTACCTTGTAATTATGCTGTTTTATCAGAATATGTACTAAGTCTATTATGAAGGTTTGCGAGTCCTTTTCATGGTGCATGAAATCAGCTGAACTGTTGGCCTTTTCTTGTCTTGCATACATAAAAACACACACAACCATTTTTACCACATCTATCAGCTCTATATTGATACAGTTTTGAGAGCAGGGCCAGTGGACAGCACTGAATAATGCTGCCCTGATCACACCGATCTTAAATCAAAAATGAATCTCTCTGCATGTATATTTAAATGAATATGTAGAACTCTTCGCACCAGCCAGTGAAGTGATTATGTTTAGAAAGCGTAGTTGAGACAGTTGGCTCTTTTCAAACATTAAAAACTCAAAGGCAGTCTAGTGAACCAATTGGATCTTCTTTCCGCTCCTTTTTAACCAATTTCCTCCTTTTGTTTCGCCTCTCCTGGAGGTGTTGACTCTTTGCTGAGTTACATGTCTATTGATGTTGGTCATCCTCCAGTGCCTTACCTGTGGCCATTATTCATATATGAGCCTTTGCAATGAGGTTTGGCAAGCTATTTGATCGTGGTGAGAATCATAGCGAGCTCAACCCATGCCTCACCCCAACAGCTACAGGCAAATAATTCCATCAGGGACACTGCATAGTGATTAAGATTGGGAACACAAACTAATTTTTCTTCTTACCAAGCTAGCACAGCTAACATCAGCTAACTCACCACAGGTTACAGACTGAATCAAGAACCACCTGCTTTGTATCCTCAGCTACTCTGGATAAACTCACTTGAGTCATCAGAGAGTGTAGTCAGAGTTCTTTTTATACCTTGATTGTAAAATTTAAAAAAAGTTGATTAAAAGATATAGTGCAACTGATGGAGAACAGTGTGCGACTACTTTATGGAGGTGGTTCCAATGCCAAATGTTAGACTGTTTTCCTGCAGTTATGCGGCACAATTAGAGTCAATGTGAAGTGGAAATCACTTTGCGTGATGCATAATATGCAGTATTATGGCACTGTTAAGAATTATCCTGTTTCTGCAGAAAGTTGACATTTTATAAAATTCTTAAGGGAAAACCATGTAAATAGCTACAAAATTTAGTGCCACTTCCAAAAACGGTGCTTCCAAAATTAAATTTAGTGAAAGGAAATTGAAACATAGTTTCTTTCTGTTAAAAAATCATGTAGTTCATGTCTCAAATATGAGGAGAAAATTAAAGAAATCATTAGTTAGTAAAATTTTATATCACAATTTTAAAAAAACACAGGCTTCCTCAAGGGTCAGCATGCTTAATCAGCCAGTAGCTGAGCCATACAGACCTGCATAGTCCCAGATTAAAGTGCTGAATTAGCTGAGCTCAGCCAGAGTAGCAGTAGGACATTACAATTGGCTTCACTACACCTGGTTTAGGGAGTCTATGGTCTTGGGTAGATATCTAACTATCATTAGTAATGGAGATTCAGGGAAATGTGTCAAACCACAGAAAATTTCTTGCTGCTAGCTCGTGATTCCTGCTGGAAGTGCATATGTGCACAACTGGATAAGGACAGATTGGGCTTGGCTGTGATGTCCCCATCGATGAATAGCCTGTCAATATTCACTGTCAAGGCTCATAAATAATGGTGACTTGGGTATAGTATCAGAGGACAATCACTACCCATTGATTCGTACCCCAGGAAGAATACCTTGGGGGAAGAAAAAAAAACAGGAACACAAATTATAAACTCAACAGACAACCACAAAGGTGACTGGAAAATTCCAGTTATAAGCATATTGGGTAAAACTCATATGATTGTTATTCTGAATAGGCCTTTTGCTAATAACATTCTTCAAAATGCCCACATAGTGGTTGATTGACATTAAATATCCCAATTTCATGAGGTAATGTGGCGGTTGAGTCTTGCAATTTCCTTGGAAATCTCTACATATTGTTTATAACTACCAGTGTGCATTTATATTTAATACAAATCTCATATTATAGGCGCCTGATAGCTGTATGTTACCAAAAGTGGGTCAATTGATTTTTTACCCCGGTTTTCATTGACTGGTTTGTTGTATGTATATTTTTCTTTAAAATTTCGACTCGACATAGAAGTAAAAGCTATACTATTCCGCAATGTAGTTATTCAAACAACCACAATGGGGAGGGCGAGGTGTAACTCACAACAGAGCACCTTTGACTTGATTAATTTTTTTCACAGTACTGTGTTAGTAATGTGTAAAATTATTTTAGGTAGATTTTTTAACGATTGTTATTAACCGCGATTCTGAGAAATGTATCCAGCTACGGAAAAAAAATCTTCCTTAGTAGAACGATATGATATTAAAAATGTAACATTGCGTGTTAAAATGTAATCATGGATCGTAAAGGGTTAAAATCCAGTTTCCTGTATATCGGGTGAAACATTCTGCACGCAGTGCACTCGTCTACCAGATAGTGTGCCACAGAAATGTATATTCTGTATGCTGTATCGGGATGAGCGCTATTTCTGTCTGACAGACTGTAAATTGTTTAAAATGTTCATTCAACAGTTACTGTAAACTTTGCACACCGAATTGTTCACACGGAGAAGGTGTGTGGGAACTATCGTGTGTAACAGCAAGGCGCAGGACTTTAAAAAAACAAAGCAGTTAGCAGGAAAAAAAGATATTCGGCTTTTTATATTTTATGTGGTTGATATCGAATCCGTTTCTGCGTTTTAATGTTCACCAGATAATGTGGCGATCGAGTCTGGCACACTGGCGGCCGCATTAGTAGGAAAATTAGCATTTTAATCTCGCCGGGTTGCTTTCGCTCCCACTCACCATGTGCGCCTCCATTATATGGATGTTGCTGCCAATCTCAAACATGGGTCGTCACGGTCACCACATTGGCGGTGTAAAGCCCTGCTAAGAAATTCTTTCTGCTTTATGAATACCTTAAACCTTTGAAGGTAGTCGTCAACCTACTGCTGAATGAAACCTTTTTTATTTTGAGAATCTAGACGATATCATACCTTACCGAACAGAGCAAGTTGTGCACCATCATCACATGGTCAAATTGCTGGTTAAATAATTGTTTTCCTTCTACACAGTCCTGCGTTCGTGCCGTCCCCACTGCCCCAGTTTCTACCTATTACGTTTCGTAGGCAATCCGGAAAGGATTGCTTTAGGCGCATTTATTGATCCTCCCGCTGAATGCGTCTAAAAATATCGGTGTCACTTTTGCTATACCAGTAATGTCGCCAGTCTTATTCAGATGCCGTTTTTGCATAAGCAGATCAGACACAGAATGTTGTGTACCGTACGTTACCGTATCAATAGCACCTGGATTGACGACAGTCATTCTTGGATAAATCAGTTTATTGCAATGTTAAACCCACAAATTAGAATTCGGTCACAGTGATGTACATAATTTTTGAACAATGTGAAACACACTGTTACCAAATGGTTAATATTTCTTAGGCTTTACATTGTGCTGTACCATCTTTGCTATCAGTCATGTGAGTCTCACACACAGGAAGGTCACACAAGAAGCACCAGGGAGCTTTGGAACCCTTGTGAGCCGTGCACTTGTGGTGCCAAACACTTTAAAGCTGTATAATAACGCTTCAGAAACAACTCACTATTATATGCAGCGCAGAGTATTCATTTTAACTTTAAAAAAAAAGAAAATGTCCCCTTCAACAATTTGTTTTATAGTGATCTAGACTTCTATGGGATTTTTGAAAGATATGTTCGAGGGTGTTTTATGCTGGTGGAGTAGGTCAAGCTTTTGAAAGTATTGTGAAATAGAACTTTGCAGGATTCACATTGTGCTGTTCAAACTTGGTGGAGTTTTTTTTATTCATTTCCTTTCTTTCACTTCTGTCTTTTGGTACGTAAAAAGGTCTCTAGTTAAAATATAATTACCACTCAATGGGGGTGATCTTCCCATCCAGGGTTCGAAATCCAGCTTTCCGGCGTTTGGACTGTAATTTGATTTGATTATAATTCAGAACATAATCTCACTCAAGAAACGGATTGATATTTAGAGAAGTGGCGTTTTGTTTAACTTTGTCACCAGGACTAGCAGGAATATTCTGGTGGATTTTACACACAGATCTATACAATAATCTATGGATGTACCGAATATTTGTAAATCATTTTATTTAAATTAACACTAATAGTTTATCCAGATGAAAAATGTGCTTTGATTTTGACCCGATGCCTTAGTAATGCTGCAATACTGCTTTTCATTGTTGCCCATGTGTTCTCCAAATAAACATTTCAGTCATTTACTTAATTGTGATAAAAGCATCTGAAAGCTGTATCTTATGCGTTGAATTATTGATTTATTTTAATAAAAGACCCTCGTTAGGTATTTACAACGTTAATCGCTCACGTATTGAACCCAGATTGCATAGGCCCAGTTAAGCATGGTTGTTGAAAGGGTTGCTGTTCTTATCAACGGAGAGGCTTTCCCGTCTCGATCGTAACCCTCCTGTCGATCGCAACAGACCGTACTCAAAAATGGAGTCGAAAAAGTTTGATATCATATCCTTCCTCGCCGATGATAATGTCTTTCTTGTTGTATGAATCGGTTGTGGAATGTGCATATAGATCGTGCCGAGTGAATCTCTGAGGGGGGATTGGGCATGAAAGAGGAGCCACTTTGTTGTTAAGACTCATCGAATATTTACTTAGCTTTGACTGCCTGCTCAGACAATGGCTCCGGCTAATGGCTCCGACTCGGGAGCGGGAAAGCAGTCAGGAAGAGCAGTGAGCTTACAGATACACATTTCAACGATAGGTCCCGATCACATGCCCGTCATACCGGCCACCCCGGGTTAAAGCGTGATCTTTACCGACAGAATGGTTCTCGTTAAGGACGCAGGATTTGTGCTCCCGGCCACATTTTACATTCTACATTCAAAGTCTAACAACAGCGAAAGCAATAGCGCCGTCTTGAAAACGTGTGCCCTTTGCATCCTTGTGGGGTCGGAAGCAAGTCCGACCGCGAACCTGCCGCGATATGAAAGCAGAAGGGTCATTGCATATTCAGTATACACGGTGCCACGTTTACTTCAGGACTACACACGAAGATAAACCCACACTAGTATCACTAGTATTAAAATGGTCTAAACAATTAGCCTTAGCCAGGTGCTATGTGTTCTGTCGATCGCTACGGTATGTGTCTGGGGCTGCCGAGCACGCAGCAATAAATCCCATTTATTAAACCCAGGGATTGTTAGTCACGTACTCTTAGGTGCGGATCCATATTTCCTTGTGAAGTATGCATGAAAGCCATAAACATAAGCTATTTTCATTGGTGATCGGTGCCCTACAGAAAGCGGGGTCAGATACATGTCAATCAAACGTTATGGGGGGGGGGGGGGTTTGCAGGCGTGGGAAATAGAAAATTAAGATGTTTAAGCGATCTTTGCCTTTGAAGTTCCATATTGGTTTGTAAACTATTGCACGAATATCAGCTAGACCTTTAAGATCGTCCTTTATCGAAATATGTACTGAAAACCTTAAGGACACGAACAGACGATCTGAACAATAGGCGGTTGGTAGACTGCAATAAAATATCTCGACTGTAAGAGCTGCTTCCCTCCACGACACCATCTTCTGTGACTTGTAAAACAGATTATTGTAAACACTAAGTTGTCTTAAAATGATGCTAAACGCATCATTTAATGGTAATTTTCTGCGTGCGCCAGATCATTGTGCTGGTGTACTAGAGGGTAGGATCGCTGATGTACCGTATTGTAGCTGCCATGGAAATTGGACAGCCCTCGCAATCGGCTCTGCGCCCCCGCCCATGTTTATATGTAAAGAGCGTGGTTATAAAAGTTAATACTTTATGTGAAAATGCAAAATGAGCGTCTTACAACGATCTCTATTTACTAAGAGCAACTATGCCGAGACAGATTTGTTTTTAGACCTTATATACAATTGATTGTAGCTGCTGTTAAACCCATTGTATAACAGCATATATTTTCAGCAACATTTCAGTTAGGAAACGATTAGCTAAGTTATATCCTGAAGAATTAATAGGGCGATGTTAGTTTTAGATGTTGGCCGATCAGGTGCTGAAACCACAGCTATTTTTTTGAAGTTCTATCCCATAAATTTGGCACTTCTCATTAAAGAGGAAGAATTTACACTCTGTTTTGGGAACTTTCAAAAATTGGTGGGTCTCCCTTCCCGCAAATCCCCAAGATAGAATGAACAATTGCAGTCAATTTATGCCTGTCTGTACATCTATTCAGGATTGTTATTACTTTAAAGACAAAGAATAAAAGAAACTGCAGATGCTGAAAATCTGAAACAAAACAGAAAATGCTGGGATGGTTTAGCAGGGCAGGCAGTATCCGTGGAGAACGGATGGGTTAAGGTTTCTAATGTAGACCCGCGGTCAGAATTGACCAATTGTTCCGAGGAAGAGGCCACACCTGAAACGCGAATTCCTCTGTTCTCTCCACAGATGTTGCCAGACCTGCTGAGTGCTTCCAACAGTTTTTGTTTTTATTACTTTAAAGACGTTGTTTGTCTCAATTTTAACATTATTTTCAGCGTTGTTTAGATTAGGAATGCAATGTCTATAATTTATATAAAAACTGGAAATTGGACTTGTTAATTGGGGTTTAAAGCACTCAACCTAATTATAATTATGGTTTAAGGTGAAAAGTGACAGTTTTATTTTAGTTCAACTGCAAGGCTGTTAGTGTCCACGACTGTGGGTAATTTAAACCATATTTGCAATACCCAAGAGTGACTGTTGTCTTGTTAAATGGAGGTGAAATTCCTACTTACACTAATTTTGGCAAGAAAGTAGGCACAAGGATGAAACAGACAACACTTTATACTCACAACTGTTTTTTCACTTAAATTAACAAAGTCAGGAATTTCACTCTCGGTGCAATTAGCAGTTTGAGGCCTAAAGCATTTACAGGACTATAATCCTTTGTCCTTTCTTCCTTCTCCAATTTTCCATCTGATTGTCTCCCTAGTTCCTCCTTTCCTGAAGGTGGTAATTCATACTGCGATATGATTTTATGAGCACAGTTGCTCTGATACCAAATCCAAATAATAATTCATCCTGTGGGAGCCATCATAGTCAAGCTTTGTCCTATCCTCACACAATAATTAGCACTGTTGCCTCACCGCGCCAGGGACCCGGGTTCGAATCCGGCCTCGGGTGACTGTCTGTGTGGAGTTTGCACATTCTCCCCGTGTTTGCGTGGGTTTTCTCCGGGTGCTCCAGTTTCCTCCCACAGTCCAAAGATGTGCAGGTTAGGTTGATTGGCTATGATAAATTGACCCTTAGTGTTAGGGGGATTAAAATATGTGGGGTTACGGGGATAGAGTGGGATATGTGTTGGTGTAGGGGTTACGGGGATCGGGTGGGATATGTGTCGGTGCAGGCTCGATGGGCTGAAATGGCCTCTATCTGCACTGTGGGGTTTCTGTGATTTCTGTGAATACCCGCACGAGGAAACTTCCAACAGAAGTACCAGATAGCAAACAATACTGGGAAGTAAAGCTGATTTTCTTCCTCCCCTCTCTTACTGAGACCATTTGAAGCTAGGTGTGTCGTCTGGATTAACCCAGCTGAGATCAGCACAGCCAAGAGATTGAATTAGGCACCTTACAGATTGTATGGCTCAGTATCACACCACATGGTACATTTACCCAGTGAGATGCCAGGAATCTCAACCTTTGCCTCTTTAAATCCAGTTGTGCAGTTCTTGACCAAGTACTGTGTTGATATAAGGTCACTACACTGATAATTCCTCTTTCCAAAAGACACAATGTAAATCAGAAGTGGATTCTGTTCCACACCACTCTTGCGCATCCCTGATTTTCTTTGCTCCACCATTGGCAACTGTACCTTCAGCTGCCTGGGCCCTGAGCTCTGGAATTCCCTCACTGAGCCCCTCTGCATCTCTATCTCGCTCTCCTCCTTCAAGTCGCCTTAAAATCTACCTCTTTGACCAAGTTTTGGGTCACCTGCCTAATATTTCTTTGTGGCTCGATGTCAAATGTTGTCTAATAATGCTCCTGTGAAGCGCCTTGGGATGTTTTACTATGTTAAAGGCACTATATAAACGCAAGTGTTGTTGTTATATTTATCCCAAGCCAATCAATGAAATAGCAGTATGGCTGTCAGGAGAGGTGACCTTTTGAACTGCAATGACACTTGCATGTTGGAGTTTCCGTTGCAAGTTAACGCTGGAATGGTGTCCAATTTGTATTCACATAAACTTTAAAGTGTGAATGAGGCTTTAATTTCTTTGGAGAAAGTCTGGGCTGTGGGTTAAGGGTCAGCAGAGGTGACAGCTTGCATGGACAACGCAGCCAGAAAGAAGAAAAATGTGAGTGAGGCTGACACCTGACTTTAATTGTGTTGAATCCACCGGATAGAAATACCACTCAAGTTCTGTAAATTCTTACTGCAAATTATTTTCTTGAAATGGTTCAGGAACGGAACGCTTTATGTTTTAAATTTCAGTTTGATCTTGTAAGTGAGCTTTTGAACTTCCATAATGTCACTACTGTACCCTTAACTTAACTTTCATGACCCTTCTGATAGATAATTACTCTTGTTCAACCAGCGAGTTTCAATCATGTGACCTGCAGTTATTTTTACATCATCAGTAACTGCTGTGGAACCTTTGGTCCACTACAGGAAGTGAGCTGCATATAACTTCCAAAACCAACAGCTTTAAGCTGGTTATGCATAAAGAAATGAACCTGCTGTGTACCCAACTCTGCAGTGAAACTTGTGCTTCAGTTATACCACATATTTGATGTCAATCTTTTGCACTAATGTCAAATCTGTAGGATAAACCTGATAGTTTCAAAGAAATTGACAGTAGCAAATATCAGTAGTGAATGATTGGAAGAAGTGATCTTGCAAAAGGATTTCCATGATGAGTGGTGGGTTACTCTCCCAGTAAATTCAATATTTCCATGCCTTTGTTACTTCTAGATTTGACTATTCCAATGCACTCCTCCTGACCTCCCACGTTCTACCCTACGTAAACTTGATGTCATCCAAAACTCTGCCGACCATGTCCTAACTCACACCAAGTCCCGTTCACCCAGCACCCCTGTGCTCGCTGACCTACATTGACTCCTGGTTAAGCAACGCCTCGATTTCAGAATTCTCATCTTTGTTTTCAAATTCCTCCACGGCCTCCCCTTCCCTATTTCTGAAATCTCCTCCAGCTCCACAACCCCCTGAGAAATCTACGCTCCTCTAATTCTACCTGCTTGAGCATCCCTGATTATAATCGCTCAACCATTGGTGGCCGTGCCTTCAGTTGTCTAGGCCCTAAGCTCTGGAATTCCCTCCCTTAACCTCTCTGGCTCTCTACCCCTCTTTCCTCCTTTAAGACACTCCTTAAAACCTACCTCTTTGACCAAACGTTTGGTCACCTGCCCTAATTTATCCTTATGTAGCTTGGTGTCAAATTTTTGTCTTATAACACTCCTGTGAAGCACCTTGGGACATTTTACTACGTTAAAGGTACTAAATCAATACAAGTTGTTGTTGTTGTTGTTGTTGTGGCATTGCTATTAAAATCACTTATTCTGTGGTGTAATTGTTTAGATTTTTTATATACGTAATGAACTGTATTTTGTTCTGTTTGTTGTATTACTTAGATTGTTCCATGTTATCTATTTAAAACAAAATCATTAATTTTTTTTTTTAAATGCTTTTTAAAAAAAGTGTGTGTAACCTAATGTGCTGGCTTTTAATGTCTAAATAGAAAGAACTGTATGTCTCCCCTGATGGTTTAATGGATAATGCATCACATGGGTTACTGGGCCACAGAGACCAGAAAGATCCCAAGCTTGATCCCCTGTATGTGTTGAGTTGGCTAATCAGGTAGGGCAGTGGTGGAATACTCTGTTCCCTGGACTGCAGAGAGGGGAAACCAACCAGGGTTATTTTTCCTTGATTGCTACATAGTGACTCCTGCTTAATAAAAAAGTGTGTGTATATATGTCAGCTTTAGACATCATTGGACTTCGCTGTGATGCTGCCTCTGGTCAAACAACCTGCTAATACTGAAGAAGAATAGCCACTCGGGAAAGGTACTGGAGGCTTTTCGGTGCCTCTACTCCAGTACAAATCACCACCTTTTGGAGGAACTCAATTAAAGAAGTACAGAAGTTGGAGGCCAGCGAGTAGTGTTCAGTTTATACGTTTAACTACTGGATTGTAGTCTCTGGATTACTCCCAGTGCCACGTGCTAGTGAGTGTAGGAATAGGAGGATAGAGCAGATGAATGCGTGACTAAAGAGTTGGTGTAGGAGGGAGGGTTTTACTTTCCTGGATCACTGGGCCTGTTTCTGGGAAAGGTGGGACTTGTACAAGTCGGACGGGTTGCACCTGAACCAGAGCGGGACAAATATCCTTGCGGGGAGGTTTGCTAGCACTGTTGGGGGGGGTTTAAACTAACTTGGCAGGGGGATGGGATACAGAGGGGAGCTGAAATAGGGGGTGATGTGCTGCCAATTATAGAGAAAAAAACAAGTCAGCTTGGTAGACAGGGCAAATATATAAGGGCAAGGCTGGATGGCATCTATTTTAATGCAAGGAGTCTTGCAAATAAGGTGGATGAACTGAAGGTGTTGATAAACACATGGGAGTATGATATTGTTGCTATCACGGAGACATGGTTGAGGGAGGGGCAAGACTGGCAGCTCAATATTCCGGGGTACAGAATCTTCAGGCGAGACAGAGGGGGAGGTATAAGAGGAGGGGGTGTTGCAATATTAATTAAGGAGTCAATTACTGCAGTAAGGAGGGATGATATATTAGCAGGTTCCTCTAATGAGGCCATATGGGTGGAGCTTAAAAACAAAAAGGGGGCAAGCACTTTGCTGGGAGTGTACTATAGGCCTCCAAACAGTCAGGGGGAGATAGAGGAACAGATATGTAGGCAAATCTCAGAGAAATGTGCAAATAATAGGGTAATAATAATGGGGGATTTCAACTTCCCCAATATTAACTGGGATAGTCAGAGTGTGAAAGGCTCAGAGGGTGTAGAATTCTTAAAGTGCATCCAGGAGAGCTTTTGGAGCCAGCATGTAGAAAGTCCTACAAGAGAGGGGGCAGTACTGGACCTAATTCTAGGGAATGTGGCCGGCCAAGTGGAAAAAGTGCTAGTAGGTGAGCACTTTGGTGACAGTGACCATAATATGGTGAGATTTAAGGTGGTCATGGAAAAGGACAGGGATGGGCCGGAAATAAAGGTTCTAAATTGGGGGGAAGGCCGATTTTAATAGGATAAGGCAGGATCTGGCCAAAATGGACTGGGATCAGCTACTTGTAGGAAAATCCGCATCGGAGCAATGGGAAGCTTTCAGAAGGGAGATTGAGATCATACAATGGCAACATGTTCCCGTAAAGGTCAAGGGTGGTTCCAAAAACCACAGGGAACCTTGGATGTCAGGGGATATACGAGAATGGGTTAGGAAAAAAAGGAGGGCTTTTGGTAGATACAAAAGGCTAAAGATGGAGGAAGCCCTAGAGGAGTACAAAAAGTGCAGGGGGATACTTAAAAAAGAAATTAGGAGATCAAGGAGGGGCCATGAAATAACACTGGCGAGCAAAATAAAGGAAAATCCTAAGATGTTTTATAAGTATATTAAGGGTAAGAGGATAACTAGGGAAAAAATAGGGCCCATTAGGGACAAAAGTGGCAATGTGTGTGTGGAGCCGGAAGATGTAGGAGGGGTTCTAAATGAATTTTTTGCATCTGTTTTCACTATGGAGAAGGACGATGTAGACATAGAAATAGGGCGGGGGGACTGTGATATGCTCGAACATATTAACATCGAGAGGGAGGAGGTATTGGCGGTTTTAGCAGGCCTAAAAATGGATAAATCCCCAGGCCCGGACGAAATGTCTGCTGTGTGAGGCAAAGGAAGAGATTGCGGGGGCTCTAACACATATATTCAGGACCTCTCTGGCCACAGGGGATGTGCCAGAGGACTGGAGAACCGCTAATGTAGTACCATTATTCAAGAAGGGAAGTAGGGAAAAACCGGGGAACTACAGGCCAGTGAGCCTAACATCAGTGGTAGGAAAATTATTGGAAAAAATTCTGAGGGACAAAATTTGTCTCCACTTGGAGAGGCAAGGATTAATCAGGGATAGTCAACATGGCTTTGTCAAGGGAAGATCTGACTAATTTGATTGAATTTTTTGAGGGGGTGACTAGGTGTGTGGATGAGGGTAACGCAGTGGATGTGGTATACATGGATTTCAGTAAGGCCTTCGATAAAGTCCCGCACAGGAGACTGGTCAAGAAGGTAAGAGCCCATGGAATCCAGGGTGCCTTGGCACATTGGATACAAAACTGGCTTAGTGGCAGAAGGCAGAGGGTGATGGTCGAAGGTTGTTTTTGTGACTGGAAGCCTGTGGCCAGTGGGGTACCACAGGGATCGGTGCTGGGTCCCTTGCTGTTTGTGGTCTACATTAATGACTTGGATATGAATGTAAAAGGTATGATCAGTAAGTTCGCGGATGATACAAAAATTGGTAGGGTGGTAAATAGCGAGGAGGGTAGTCTCAGTCTGCAGGACGATATAGATGGGTTGGTCAGATGGGCGGAACAGTGGCAAATGGAATTTAACCCAGAAAAGTGCAAGGTGATGCACTTTGGGGGGACTAACAAGGCAAGGGAATACACAATGAATGGAAAGACCCTAGGCAAGACGGAGGGTCAGAGGGATCTGGGTGTGCAAGTACACAGATCCCTGAAGGCGGCGGAACAGGTGGATAAGGTGGTAAAAAAGGCATATGGGATACTTGCCTTCATTAGCCGAGGCATTGAATATAAGAGCAAGGAGGTTATGATGGAGCTGTATAAAACACTGGTTAGGCCACAGCTGGAATACTGTGTGCAGTTCTGGTCGCCACACTACAGAAAGGATGTGAACACTTTGGAGAGGGTGCAGAGGAGATTCACCAGGATGTTACCAGGGCTGGAGCGCTTCAGCTATGAAGAGAGACTGGGCAGATTGGGTTTGTTTTCCTTGGAGCAGAGGAGGCTGAGGGGGGACATGATTGAGGTGTACAAAATTATGAGGGGCATAGATAGGATGGATACTGAGGAGCTTTTTCCCTTAGTAGAAGGGTCAATAACTAGGGGGCATAGATTCAAGGTAAAGGGCGGGAGGTTTAGAGGGGATTTGAGAGAGAACTTTTTCACCCAGAGGGTGGTTGGAGTCTGGAACTCACTGCCTGAAAGGGTTGTGGAGGCAGGAACCCTCACAACATTTAAGAAGCATTTGGATGAGCACTTGAAATGCCATAGCATACAAGGCTACGGACCAAATGCTGGAATATGGGATTAGATTAGACAGGGCTTGATGGCCGGCGCGGACACGATGGGCCGAAGGGCCTCTATCCGTGCTGTATGACTCTACTCAAATGGAGCTCTGCTTTCCCTAACTTGAGCGGTGTGAGCAGGCAGTGTAACTAGAGCTGCTCAAGATACTGCATGGCTGGGTGCTGTATAAGCTCTTTGTAGAAGTGTCAACAACTAATCTATTTGAGCATGTGTTTCATACAGGTACTATGCTGATGTCAGTTCAGTGTAACCACAGGCCCTGGGTGACACCAAAGTCTGTCTTTTGTTCTGTGTTGGTTGCCTTTAAGCAAGAAAATGTGCCTGCATGGTAATATGATGTCCTGCTGTTTAGTCCTGTAAATTAATTCTAAGGTTTGAGGTCTGCAGTCACTTTATTGCTGTCTTTATCATTCAAACTAATGTTGCATATGTCTCTGGAAAACTCAGAACTGCAAAATTCAACCCCACACACACACACACACCCACACACACACACACACCCACACACACAATGGTGCAAGCGGACCTTATAGCTGCATGCCTTCCGTTTGTATCATTGTTAAAACACATACTTTGTTTAACATATGTAGGCACCATTAGTTGTACAGGTCTTGGGCTTTAGCTCAGTGTGTAGTAAATTGCACTGGAGGAACTATGGGTACTAATTTGTATGATGCATCATAATGAGCAAACTTCAGCCGTACTATAATAAATGGGGGAAGAGAGAAAAGGGAAATGTGATGGTTCCGCTTGTTCGAGCTCCAATGATTGGGTGCAGATTCCTGCTGTTTTTCCCCACATTGCCAGTTCTTCATTTCAGTGCAGCATTAGGAACATTGTGGGGGAAGGGCTGGTTGGAGGTTCCCCATGGAGAGGGAGGGAAAATAACAGGATCTGTCATGCTTGGTCACTCTTCTGGATCTCCTTTTAACAGATTGGCAAAGGCTGGGAACTGTTTGGCTACATGTCCCCATGCCAGGTAAGTTTCTGGAGGGGAATGAATACATCACCAAAAAAAAGCGAGGAATTGTCCTTTAACATTTCTTTCAAAGTGTATAAGTCCCACCTATTGTCATTTTATAACTTTTTAATCTCTGGTGTCTGGTCTCAGTGGGGAGCACTCTCGCCTCTGAGTTAGAAGGTTGTCCCACTCTAGGAACTTGAGCACAAAATCTAAGCTGACGCTCCAGTGCAGGACAGAGGGAGCGCTGCATTGTCAGAGGTGCTGTCTTGCGGATGAGACGCTAAATCGAGGCCCTGTCTGCCCATTTGGGTAGACATAAACCATCCCATGGCACTATTTTGAAGAAGAGCAGGGGAGTTCTCCCTGGTGTCCTGGCCAATATTTATCCCTCAACCAACACCACTAAAAAAAAAACAAATTAGAAGTCATTATCACATTGCTGTTTGTGGGACCTTGCTGTGCACAAATTGGCTGCCGCGTTTCATGCATTACAACTTCTAAACTAAGTCATTGGCTGTAAAGCACTTTGGGACCCCCTGAGCTCGTGAAAGCTACGATCTAAATGCAAGTCTTTCTTTTTTCTGAGAGAAGTAACTAACCTAAACATGAATCACTAAACTATCTGGCAGTGGTGATATTTTAACCCACACCATTGTAGATACTGGAGCCTTAAACTAGCACCTTGGACTGTTCAGTCATGCCACTTGTATTTTAGTTAACAAATTTATATTTCAGTTTTATTACAGGTTGGGGTAATACTTTTTCCAGTAACGTGATAATCGCAAACTATTATCATTGTAGCAGACTAATAGAAATTTGTTAGTATTATGGGGCTCTTTAAATTAATTCAGAGAGCTGTGTGCTGCTCCTGATAGTTGAACATTATTTTGCATGTGTAAATTGTATGTTTTTAATTCTCACATACATGAGACTGGTGAGTGGTGGGATTATCAGTAATACTTGCAGATTAAATAGTGGATATTGCACCTTTAGTAATTTATTATTAGGTTTATTTCATAAACATGAAACGACGTGGTGGTAAATTATGAGGATGTTCTCATGAGTGAAATAAACTCAAGTAATATACTGTTGTCAGTGTAACTTTCTACTATTAGAACTTTGGGTTTTAATAGAGCATTGACTCTCTCAACAGTTAAACAAAGCTTGATCCCTACAATCCAGAACTTTACCGTTTTAATATTCTGCTCTTGCAGTGTTATGTGACCCATAGGATTAAGAATGATCCTATTTGTCCTAAACTACATACTGGATTAGCAGTACCAATTTCTTTGGAAATGGCAGAATATTAAACAGGAATCAGAGTTTTTAAGAGGCTAAAACAATTATAATGTTTACTTACAATACAATGGAAATGCGAAGCACAAAATAATTCAAAGTGCTAATTTTAAGTGTAAATATAATGAGGAAAGTCCATAATGGGTTAATTACTCTCTTCAAGAAAGGTCTTTGGATTGAATTTGGAAAAGTCTTCTACCACTTGGCTCATTTCGGTCTTGGTGTCGATTGGACTTGAATTGTGATATACATAATGCAAGAAATTAACTTTGAATTGATAAACCTTGCAGATTTGAACTTGTTGAGTTGCAGCCATGTTTCCTGACTGCATTGTTTCCTTGTTTAGCAAATGGAAATGATTGATTAACATGTACAATTGCTATTGGATGCTTATAGATAGGTTCATAAATAAAGCATAATAATATTACAATTCAAAAGTGCAAATTGTTTCCTACATTCAACTGAAGAGAGTATCCTACAAAAGCTGAGGTACATTTTAATCTGTATAGTTTCACACCATTTATCCGTTACCAAACAACCACAACAATTAATCCATATCTCTTTCAAGTCACAAGCACAATATGCTGTTTATATTTTATCAACCATTGACAATTCAAAACAGTGTCCATCTCATGAACTGTATTTTAAACTGCCACAAGACATGCCACATATTTGGGACATCTATTATGTGTCCATTACCGTTTATTTGTGTCAACAGTTTTAGTTATTTTTGTGAAATTTGGATATTCGCACTTAAATTAACAGTTCAGACCTTACAGTACAGACTGTTCATTTCCTGTTTCCAAATTATGATTTGGATTTGACTTCAGCTTTTGTGCAGTTTTATTTTTATTAGATTAAGTAGGAGGTTTAGTGCTTTTGTGAGGTGAGGATAGTTTTGTGAAGATTGAAATTTTCATGTGTTGATTGTCACTTCAATGCAAGGTGTAAAGAATGCAACATAGACTAATAATAACAACAGCAACGTGCATTTATATAGCACCTTTCGTGTAATAAGACAATAATTGATGCCAAGCCAAAGAAGGAGATATTAGGAGGGGGTGACTAATGCTTGGTTAAAGGGGTAGGTTTTAAGCAGGGTCTTAATAGAGGAGAGAGAGGTGGAGAAATTTAGGGACGGAATTCCAGAACTTATGGCCTAGATGATTGAACGCACGACCACCAATGGTGGTGGGGGATGCACGAGAGGCTAGAGTCAGAGGAACACTAAGTTCTCGGAGTTGTAGGACTAATGTCAGCATGTTATTTTTTATTTTCACTGCTGTAAATGATCACATGTCGACATTGTGAATATAATAGGAATGGACATCCCGAGTGCCTAAGTTGGTAAGTCATAGTCCACTCAGACCTGGAAGGTCCCAGTTTGGATCCCTGATCTATAATGAGTTAGCTGATCTCAACCAGAGTGTGACAGGAAAGGTGCAGTTGGCCTCGGCACCAGTGGGCTCGGGAAGAGAAAAAGTCAGAGAGTTCCCACTGCTGGAAAGTGCTCCAATTTAGATGTCTGCTGGGGCAAGGTTGAGCTCAAGTATGATGCGCCCCACAATCACATAGCTTGGTAGCACTCATTGTTTAGACTCAAACATGGAGAGTGACAACTAGAGGAAGGCTGGGGACCTTGTGAGATTGTAGCCCGGCAAGAATCAACACTTTCAGGAGAGGACGGGAGAAACTTAAGAGAGAAAGTTGTTTTTAAAAGCACAGTAATTGACTGTAGTGAGGGCAGAGTAAGGATAATTCAAAGTGCCTCATTTAGTAATATTACAAAATAGGTTCGGATGAAGGCCCTTCAACCCATTTGATTTCATCCCCTCAAGAATACCATACCAATCTCCTTCCCTTTACAGTATCTAGCTGTTCTTAAACGACTCCAGTGTCCTGGCTTTATTTTTTAAAACAATGATTTACTATCCAAAAATCATATTGTAAAACGAATAGTTAGGTGAAGCTATTATAGTCTCAACTCCAGAATTAAACAGAATAACTGCTTAAAATATATTGCAGCATGAACTGTTGTACCACATTAGCACAAAATCTTTCCTTTCAGAGGTGACTTTCATGCCAGCATGACTTTCAGTCCAAAATGATTATAGAGTTGGGACAGTGTAAACTGCTGCCCTAGGTGACCCCAAATTTGACTTATGAGGTTGACGTCAGAGGTTTCTGACATTACATCACTGGTGTTCACACAATAAAATTGAAGCAGTGTATTAAGATTCTTATAGATCAAACAGGTTGCAAGTGTCATCTAGTTCTTTGTATTTTATTATCATTCATAGCCTGGATGCTTGGTTTGACACACACACAGCATTTTTTCTGAAACCAAACCATTAAAAAAAGTTTAAACACATGTTCTTTGTCTAAAATAAGGGTTATATAATTACTCGTAGCGTAGTGGCTTCCTGGGAGTGATTACAAAGCAGTAATCCAGTTGAGGATTTCAGATAACTACATAAATTACTAGACTGAAACATGAGTGGTTTATAATAATTAGTTGAGCATTGATATTACATAATGGCTTGAAATCATGTTGAACATCTTTTATTTGTTATATATTTTTATACAGTGGTTTGACTCTGTCTTTGGCCAGTTTATATGCTGGCAGCAGCTGTTGGTGCAAATGTCAAATGTTTGCAAGTTCCATGTCATTGCTACATGATGTTAATAGTGGAGGATTCATGATTATAATACTTGTATCAACAACAACAACTTTTATTTATATAGCGCCTTTAACGTAGTAAAACCTCCCAAGGCGCTTCACAGGAGTGTTAGCAAACAAAATTAGACACCGAGCCACATAACGAGATATTAGGGCAGGTGACCAAAAGCTTGGTCAAAGAGATGGGTTTTAAGGAGTGTCTTAAAGGAGGAAAGAGAGGTAGAGTGGCGGAGAGGTTTTAGGGAGGGAATTCCAGAGCACAGGGCCATGACAGCTGAAGGCACGGCCACCAGTGATGGAGTAATTAAAGTCAGGGATGCTCAAGAAGCCAGAATTAGAGGAGCGCAGATATCTCGGAGGGTTGTGGGGCTGGAGGAGATTACAGAGATAGGGAAAGAACATAAGAAATAGGAGCAGGAATAGGCCACTCGGCCCCTCGAGCCTGCTCTGTCATTCAATAAGATCATGACTGATCTTGGGCTCAAAGCCACTTCCCCGCCCGCTCCCCAGGCAGGGAAAGGCGAGGCCATGGAGGGATGTGAAAACAAGGATGAGAATTTTGAAATCGAGGTGTTGCTTAACCGGGAGCCAATGTAGGTCAGCGAGGGGGTGATGGGTGAACGGGGCTTGGTGCGAGTTGGGACATGGGCAGCAGAGTTTTGGATGACCTTAAGTTTACGGCGGGTAGAACGTGGGAGGCCAGCCAGGAGTGCATTGGAATAGTCAAATCTAGAGGTAACAAAGGCATGGATGAGGGTTTCAGCAGCAGATGAGCTGAGGCAGGGGTGGAGTCGGGTGATGTTCTGGAGGTGGAAATAGGCGGTCTTAGTGATGGCGTGGATATGTGGTCTGAAGCTCATCTCGGTGTCAAATATAACACCAAGTTTGCGAACAGTCTGGTTCAGCCTCAGACAGTTGCCAGGGAAAGCGATGGAGTCGGTGGCTAAGGAACGGAGTTTGTGGTGGGACCCGAAGACAATGGCTTCAGTGTTCCCAAAATTTAGTTGGAGGAAATTTCTGCTCATCCAGTAGTCGGACAAACAGTCTGACAATTTAGAGGAATAATTTACAGTTGGTTACTGATAAATTGTATTTCTAGTACATATTGAAATGTCATCTTGGCTCAGTAGTGGCACTCTCACCTCTGAGCCAGAAGTTTGTGGGTTGAAGCCCCATTCCAAGACTTGAGTACATAATCTAGGCTGACACTTCAGTGCAGTATTAAGGGAGAGCTACATTGCCATCTTTCGGAATAGGCCCTATCTGCCTGTTCAGGATGGATGTAAAATTCCATGGCAGTATTTGAAAAAGAGCAGGGGAGGTCTCTTGGTTCTGGCCAACGTTTATCATTCAACCAACGCTAGTGGAGTGGAGTGGAGTGCCTAGTCATGACTGACATGGCAACAGCAAATCAGGAGAAATACAATAATTAAAGCTTTTCTAGTTAAATCGTTTGGAAAAGCAAGCTGAACTCCTTTTTCAACCTTTCAACTGGGGGGAAAAAACTTGATAAATCTCTTAGATTTCTTTCCTAACTGCAAAGAAACCCCAGAGGTGCTCTTGTCACAAGTGTTGTTTGTTTGTGAACTGTTCACAATATTGAAAAAAAGCAGTGATTGTTAATAAATGTAAATGTAATCATGTGCCTGAAATAAAGTGTTAAGAATTTAGTTTGTTTCAGTCTCAAATCCTCACGTGAGGGGACACACCATTCTACATAATTCATGCTGATAATGCATGTATTGCATGCTGAGAAATTCTGCAAACTGCAGATGTTCCAAACACATCAATACATTCGGAAGTTCTGTCCAGCTACCGTGATGTAAACATTTCCAGTCAAAGCCTGAAGTAGGAATTTTAAGGAAGGCACTAAAAGACACAAAAGGCAATTCAGTTAGTAAATTTTATCACTTTACTGTAAAATATGTAATTTTTGAATATTTATTTTGTTCAAAATCTTATTTTTGATATTAGATGTTTGTTATTGGCAGGAATTCTTTTTCATAAAGCACTTTGAGAGATTTGATTTGCTTCATTGTGATATGAGTCTTGAAATTATGCAGGCTGTCAATTCTGGTATAAAAGCCAAGATCTGCCTGTTGATGAACTCTGAGGCTGACCCTGTCAAAGTAAGTGAGGTCAGGGGTATGTCACTTAATTTAGAAAAGCAGGGTAAATGCCAGTGCCAGTAGTGGTACATCTCGGGTGCTGGCCAGGTGGAGTAGGCCGAAAAATGCAGTTTTGGGTGCTGAGGCCTCCCCCACCCCTGGAAGGATCCTAAAGTGTACTGAGTGTCCCATTTTATAATGGGACCGGACAATGGGGGCAACAATTTCAAAATCTTTGTGGTTCAGACCATGACCTAGCAGTAGGTGCTGCCGTCCCACCAGGCTGGGGATGAGTAAACTGACCGGGGAGTCCTGTAGCTAGTCATGCTCCCTCTTGTGTCACTGTCATTATGTGCAGGAAGTGTGCACCATAAGGAAGACTTGTAATGATATATATAAAATATGAGTCTTGTTTTTAGTGCATGCCTGTCACACTTTAGGCATCACACTTCAAAGTGTCACACTTGTACCTGTTTGACTGGAATATCTTTTGTCATGCAACTTCATATCGTGACTAAACTTGTAGGAAAGAAGTAGGTGTAAAAATTACCAATGAAGAATGAAACATAGACATAGAAGATAGGAGCAGGAGTAGGCCATTCGGCCCCTCGAGCCTGTTCTGCCATTCGATGAGATCATGGCTGATCATCCAAACTCAGTACCCCGTACCTGCCTTCTCCCCATATCCCTTGATACCTTTAGCTCTAAGAAATATATCTAACTCCTTTTTGAATATATTTAAAGACTTGGCCTCAACCGCCTTCTGTGGTAGAGAATTCCACAGGTTCACCACTCTCTGGGTGAAGAAATTCTTCCTCATCTCTGTCCTAAATGGCTTACCCCTTATCCTTAGACTATGACCTCTGGTTCTGGACTCTCCGACCATCGGGAACATTCTACCTGCATCTAGTTTGTCCAGACCTGTCAGAATTTTATAAGTTTCGATGAGATCCCCTCTCATTCTTCTAAACTCCAGCGAGTATAAGCCCAATCGACCCAATCTCTCCTCATACGTCATTCCTGCCATCCCAGGGATCAGCCTTGTGAATCTTCGCTGAACTCCTTCCATGGCAAGAACATCCTTCCTCAGATAAGGTGACCAAAACTGCACACAGTACTCAAGGTGTGGTCTCACCAAGGCCCTGTACAACTGCAGCAGGACATCCTTGCTCCTGTACTCAAACCCTTTTGCTATGAAGGCCAACATACCATTTGCCTTCTTCACCGCCTGCTGCACCTGCATGCTTACCTTCAGCGACTGGTGCACAAGGACACCCAGGTCTTGTTGCACTTCCCCTTCTCCCAATCTATTGCCATTCAGATAATAGTCTGCCTTTCTGTTTTTGACACCAAAGTGGATAACCTCGCATTTATCCACGTTATATTGCATCTGCCACGCTTCTGCCCAATCACCCAACCTGTCCAAATCATCCTGGAGTTTCTCGGTATCCTCCTCGCAGCACACACGCCCACCCAGCTTTGTGTCGTCTGCAAACTTGGAGACATTACATCTAGTTCCCTTATCTAGATCATTAATGTATATTGTGAATAGCTGGGGTCCAAGGACCGATCCCTGCGGTACCCCACTAGTCACTGCCTGCCACTCGGAAAAAGACCCGTTAATTCCTACTCTCTGCTTTCTGTCCGCCAACCAGTTCTCTATCCAAGTCAATACCTTTCCCCCAATCCCATGTGCCTTAACTTTACACGCTAATCTCTTATGCGGGACCTTATCGAAAGCCTTTTGAAAGTCCAAATACACCACATCTACTGGTTCTCCCTTATCTATTTTCCCAGTTACATCCTCAAAAAATTCCAGTAGATTAGTCAAGCACGATTTACCTTTTGTAAATCCATGTTGACTTTGTCCGATCCTGTCACTGTTTTCCAAGTGCTCAGCTATTACATCCTTTATAATGGACTCTAGCATTTTCCCCACTACCGATGTCAGGCTTACTGGTCTGTAATTCCTCGCTTTCTCTCTGCCACCCTTTTTGAATAGTGGGGTAACATTAGCTACCCTCCAATCCATGGGTACAGTTCCAGATTCCAGCGAATTTTGGAAGATGATCAGCAATGCATCTACTATTTCTAGGGCCACTTCCTTAAGTACCCTAGGATGTAGATTATCAGGCCCTGGGGATTTATCGGCCTTCAATCCCATCAATTTCCCCAACACCATTTCCCTACAAATACTGATTTCTTTCAGTTCCTCCTTCTCATCAGACCCTATGCTCTCCAACATCTCTGGGAGGTTATTTGTGTCCTCCTTTGTGAAGACAGAACCAAAATATGCATTTAATTGGTCTGCCATTTCTTTGTTCCCCATTATAACTTCCCCTGCTTCTGACTGCAAGGGACCTACACTTGATTTCACTAATCCTTTTCTCTTCACATATCTATAAAAGCTCTTACAGTCAGTTTTTATGTTCCCTGCAAGCTTACTTTCATATTCTATTTTCTCCTTAATTAATCCCTTTGTCCTCCTTTGTTGAATCCTAAACTGCTCCCAATCCTCAGTGTTACTGCTTTTTCTGGCCAATTTATATGCCCTCTCCTTGGATCTTATGCTATCCCTAATTTCCCTTGTTAGCCATGGTTGAGTCACCCTTTTTGTTTTATTCTTATCCCAAACTGGGATGAACAACTTCTGTAGTTCATCCATGCGGTCTCTGAATGTTTGCCATTGCCTATCCACCGTCAACCCTTTGAGTGACATTCCCCAATCAATCCTACCCAATTCGCACCTCATACCATCGTAGTTTCCTTTATTTAAATTCAGGACCCTAGTCTCCGAGTCAACTACTTCATTCTCCATCCTAATGAAGAATTCTATCATATTATGATCGCTCTGACCCAAGGGGCCTCGTACAACAAGATTGCTAATTAATCCTCTCTCATTACATAATACCCAGTCTAAGATGGCCTGATCTCTGGTTGGTTCTTCGACATATTGTTCCAGAAAACCATCCCGTAAACATTCTAGGAATTCCTCCTCCACAGTATTTTTACTAATTTGGTTAGCCCAATCTATATGTAAATTAAAGTCACCCATGATGACTGCTGTGCCCTTATTGCACGCGTCTCTAATTTCCCGTTTAATGCCATCCCCAACCTCCGTATTACTGTTTGGAGGTCTATATACCACTCCCACTAACGTTTTCTGCCCCTTGATATTTCTCAGTTCTACCCATACAGATTCCGCATCATCAGAGTTAATATCCTTCCTTTCAATTGTGTTAATCCCCTCTTTAACCAGCAATGCTACCCCACCTCCCTTTCTTTTTGCCTATCCTTCCTAAATATTGAATACCCCTGGATGTTGAGTTCCCAGCCTTGGCCATCCTGGAGCCATGTTTCTGTAATCCCAATCAAATCATATTCGTTTACCTCTATTTGCGCAGCTAATTCATCCACCTTGTTCCGAATGCTCCTTGCATTAAGACACAAAGCCTTCAGGCTTGTTTTTTTAACGCTCTCAGACCTACATGAATTATTATTTACTGTGACCATGTTTGATTTAAACCGTTGAGTTCTTTGCCTTCTAATTTTGTTTTTCTCCTTGCTGTCTTTTGCTTTTTTCCTTGTTTCCCTTTCCTCTGTCTCCCTGCTCAGGTTCCCAACCCCCTGCCACTTTAGTTTAAACCCTCCCCAACAGCACTAGCAAACACTCCCCCTAGGACATCGGTCCCGGCCCTGCCCAGGTGCAAACCGTCCTGTTTGTACTGGTCCCACCTCTCCCAGAACCGGTTCCAATGTCCAAGGAATTTGAATCCCTCCCCCTTGCACCATTCCTCTAGCCACGTATTCATTTGAAATATCCTCCTATTTCTACTCTGATTAGCACGTGGCACTGGTAGCAATCCTGAGATTACTTCCTTTGAGGTCCTACTTTTAAATTTACCTGCTAACTCCCTATATTCTGCTTTTAGGACCTCATCCTGTTTTTTACCTATATCGTTGGTGCCTATGTGCACCACGACAACTGGCTGTTCGCCCTCCCCCTCCAAAATGTTCTGCAGCCGCTCCGAGACGTCCTTGACCCTTGCACCAGGGAGGCAACACACCATCCTGGAGTCTCGATTGAGGCCGCAAAAACGCCTATCTATTCCCCTTACAATTGAGTCCCCTATCACTATAGCTCTTCCACTCTTTTTCCTCCCAGCCTGTGCAGCAGAGCCACCCATGGTGCCAGGAAGTTGGCTGCTGCTGCCTTCCCCTGATGAGTCATCCCCCCCAACAGTATTTAAAGTGGTATATCTGTTGGAGAGGGGGATGGCCACAGGGGATTCCTGCACTACCTGCCTGCGCCTCTTACTCTGCCTGCTGGTCACCCATTCCCTTCCTGCCTGTACACCCTTTACCTGCGGTGTGACCAACTTGCTATATGTGATATTCACGACGTCCTCAGCATCGCGAATGCTCCAAACTGAATCCATCCGCAGCTCCAGTGCCGCAATGCGGTCTGTCAGTAGCTGCAGCTGGACACACTTCCCGCACACATGGTCGTCGGGGACGCAGGAAGCGTCCCTGATTTCCCACATAGAGCAGGAGGAGCACACTACGGGGCTGGGCTGTCCTGCCATGACTTACCCTTTAACTAATTAATTAAAATTAAGTGAATCCCACCAATTTCACTACAGTTAAATGATATATTTAAGGGCCCTGGTTTACAAACTGTCCCCGCTACACCACAGAGACCTTAAAAACTATAAACTACAGACTTAAAGTTTTAAAAGAGAGAGAAATACTCCAACCAATCACCTACCTGTTTTGTGGTGACGTCACATCTCGAATACTTTTTACCTCTCTCCTTCCCTGAGATTGGCGAGGCCTACCTGAGCCTCTGGGGCCTTTTGTAGTCGCTCTGCCACTCCGAGATTCCTGCTGCCGATGCCGCACTGAGGCCTACCTGAGCATCTGGGGCCTTTTGTAGTCGCTCTGCCGCTCCGAGATTCCTCCCGCCGCTGCTGATGCCGCACTGAGGCCTACCTGGGCCTCTGGGGCCTTTTGTAGTCGCTCTGCCGCTCCGAGATTCCTCCCGCCGCTGCCGATGCAAATGGTTAATAAAACAAGGAGGAGAGAGGGACCCAATCAAATAACTCAAAACATTTTTTCAAAATCCTTTCCACCAGTATCTTGTTTTATCAGTAATGCAGATTAGTACTAAAAACAAGTTAATGTCTCCTTTAAAAGAGCAAAAATTTGATCTGAGTATGTTGTGTTTATATAATATCACTGACAGTAATTTCCATCGTAAGTTTTCCAACATTAATACACATGGAGACACTCAACGTTTTCAAGGGGAGACTGGATAGGCACTTGAGGGAAATAAACTTGCAGGGCTACGGAGATAAGAGCAGGGGAATGGGACTGACTGGATTGCTCTACAGAGAGCCGGCACGGACTCGATGGGCTGAATGGCCTCCTTCTGTGTCGTTATGACTCTATGACAAAGTCACATAATTCAAAACACAGTTATTAAACTTTACCATCCAATTGTGTGTTCTGTGTTTGAAATCTCTTGAACAATATTTTCCTCTGGAGAGCACCACTCTTTCGGGACTTGACTTCATGGAGTACTCTACAGCTATCTGTTCGCTGAATAAAGTGGCTCAATCAGGTAGTTGACTATAATACCCAGAATGCAGCAATATTGCTCTGCAGTAAAACTGACAGTAGGACTGGCCATTCACAGAGCATGCCAGATTCACTGTTTGCCTCACTTCCAGGAGAGGATAGTGGGATTTACAATGAAAAAGAACTGACAGCATTAAAATCCAAAGAAGCCATTTTCAGCACCATTTAGACTCTTTTTGTATTAAAAACAGGAAACCGAGTAAAACAGGGACCTTTGAGGCTCTGTTTCAGGTAACTTTGACTGGAAAAACAGTAGAACTAACTACTGTATATACCAAGGCTTGCACATAATCATAAAACATAGCAGCAATAATATATAATGTAGGCAAAACTACAATTCATTAATAATTAGTGTGCAGAAACAATATATTATATATTCAAATCAATAAGCTGCAACATTCCATTTCAAAATGCATTGAAAACTCCTATGCCAGGTTCTGTCTATGGGAAAATCCATTTTAAGTGTCAACATTTGGATGTAGTATCTGTTACACCTGTAAGTGGCACTGTTATGTGTAATTTCCATTTTAGATCTGTCACCTATTGTAAACAAATGTTAGTAAATGTTAGTAAATCCTCCTACAGTTCCACACCCTAGAAACCAGTCTTTCACTTCCAACAAATTATGTTATTTGGTTGACTGTAGTCTCTCTGTTCCTGAAGGAAGAGAGCCTAGCATCACACTCCAGAAAAGGTAATGACAATTCAACCCCTCCTCCAATCTTACATCCCTGAACAGCACCAATAACTCTTTTTGACCCTCTCCTACCCACACTAGTCAGCTTTAGAATAGAGCTCTCGATGGTCTGTTTCACCTCAGGACGTTTCTTATATATTGAAGTGAGGGCACTTCCCCCAAGCCTGCTGGCTGAAAAGGAACCTCTATCCCCAATCACTCACCTTCCCGCCCCCTTCACCTCCCAACCCAGCTCTGCTCTTCCCTACCCCTGTCTTCACTCCTCTCGCCCTTCTCTTCCCCACTCTCTCCTTCACTCGCTCCCCTTTTCTTCCTCTCCACCCTCCCCTCTTTCACTCAGTGTTTCCTATACCACATCAACTTCTAAATCTCACTATGTACTCGTGTCTAAGGTAGTTTTGGGAAAAAAATTAAGTTTACTTACAGCTAGTAAACACTCAATTGAGATGGCATCAAACTTGCCCAATGCTAGTGTTGCCACTTTGATTTTAGAAAATTAAGGCTTCTGTTTCTGAAAACTATTTGGGAAACTGCTGTATTTGTTTTTTCTCACCTTAAAACAGTTTCAATATCTGCTCCTTGACCATCTTAATCAGAACCAACCTAAACATATGTATTGTAACTGTCACTATAAACTAATTCAGAAATATTAAATTTGCACAGAGAAGATGGTGAAAGGGGAGGGAAATTGTAAAGTAATGGAAAGTATTTTCACCAGCCACCAGCTTTAAGTAAACTTAAAATGTTTTTTTCCCAAAACTACCTTGGACACAAGCACATAGTGACATTTAGAAGCTGATGTGGTATAGGGAACTCAACTGGACCAGCCACATAACGGCTCTTATTTTCTAGGCTCACACATGATGAAAGACCACTTGGGTAAAATATTAGGTGCCTGTTGGTATCTATTAAACTATACCCTAGCAGGAATCAGAACCTTCAGGAGAGGACTGAAGAAATTGGGGGAAAATTATGGCAACCAGGTTATTAGTGGGCAGTTTTTACTAAGCATGAGCTTATTGTGAAGTTAAATCTCCACATCCTTCTGAACCAGTATGTGAATATTTTTTCAAATATTTTGTAGGCTTTGGAAGTTCACTGATGATAGAACTTTGCTTCCACATGTTGACCTATTGCACACAGCTCTACGATCTTAGAATTGCATTTGAGACTGCAATGGTGGGAGCGGCTGCTAGATGTTAGCGAGGAATTGGATTTGGTGCCACATAATGACCTGCATACGTGATATCCTATGCAGTGTCCTAGAATGTTGGGCAGCTCAACCAATTTTCCAAGGGAGAAACTGAAGTTTAGTGAGGGTACATTTTGAACCACAAATAGAGGATTATTTGGGTAAATATAATGTTTTGAGTTATTGGTTAGTAAGTCTGGCAGGAGGCAAGTCCAACTGGTTGTTTACTGCTGCTTGTGGGTGTGCACGTATTGTAAAGTTGTTGAGTTTGTGCTACACGTATGAAAATACAAGCTTTTGAATAAGAAATTGGGATTTTCATGATCATTGATGACATCATGATTGAGCTGACTTTTCCAAGAATGTCTCAGTCCAGCTGTATCTATCGAGTCCAAGCTGTCCCCCAGCTACCAGCCACCCCCTGCTGCAACTTGTCGCCAGACAGTCTGAAAGGAGAGTTCTAAAAATAAGTTGGATCACTTGTTTATTATAGTTTTCTTCTTTAAAAATAATAAAAATGAACATTCATTAAAAACAGGCTGGAGCATTTCATTTAAGCATAAAAGCTGGAGAAGACCAACTTTTCTCAGGGGTGAGGTTAAAGTGAGAACTCCACCTTATTTCTAACTCGTCATTTGAGTACTGAAAATTTTTCTTGGCTTCCAAAATGTGCCTAAGCATTTCTGCTGTGTACATCTGCTAATGTATTGTGAATTTATATTTCTAATACTGAATATAATAAAATTGAACTACAAGTGTACATAGCGCTTGGCAAAGACTTTTATTGATGGTGTGGAGATGCCGGTGTTGGACTGGTGTGGACAAATGTAAGAAGTCACACAACACCAGGTTATAGTCCAACAGTTTTATTTGAAATCACAAGCTTTCGGAGCGCTGCTCCTTCGTCAGGTGAAGTGGAGAGATGCATAAAGACACAGCTTATATAGTCAGAGAATAATGCCAGATGATTACAGGTAATCTTTCTAAGTGCCATTTATCACACCTCGGCAGAGAGATAATCACAGCGATCAAAGGTGTGAATGGTGTCCAAACAGGTCAGTCAGGAAAACATTACATCAAAGAACAATGAGGTGGGGTCACAAGGGGTCAAATGTTGCAGATGCTGGGGTCTGTATGAAAAACAAAAAACAGACAAAAAAACATTTTTTTTTGCTGGAAATCACAGCAGGTCCGGTCGCATCTGTGTAGAGAGAACAAGCCAACGACGACTCGAGTCTGGGTGACCCTACGTCAGGTGGGGTTACATGTAGCGTGACATGAACCCAAGATCCCGGTTGAGGCCGTCCTCATGATTGCGGAACTTGGCTATCAGTTTCTGCTCTACGATTTTGCGTTGTGTGTCTCGAAGGCCGCCTTGGAGAATGCTTACCCAAAGATCGGAGGCTGAATGTCCTTGACTGCTGAAGTGTTCCCCGACTGGGAGGGAACACTCCTGCCTGGTGATTGTTGCGCGGTGTCCGTTCATCCGTTGTAGCAGTGTCTGCATGGTCTCGCGATGTACCATGCTCCGGGGCATCCTTTCCTGCAACGTATGAGGTAGACAACGTTGGCCGAGTCACATGAGTATGTACCATGTACCTGGTGGGTGGTGTCCTCACGTGTGATGATGGTATCTGTGTTGATGATCTGGCATGTCTTGCAGAGGTTGCTGTGGCAGGGTTGTGTGGTGTCGAGGTCGCTGTTCTCCTGAAAGCTGGGTAATTTGCTGCGAACGATGGTCTGTTTGAGGTTAGGCGGCTGTTTGAAGGCGAGTAGTGGAAGCGTGGGGATGGCCTTAGCGAGGTGTTCGTCGTCATCGATGACATGTTGAAGGCTGCGAAGAACATGGCGTAGTTTCTCCGCTCCGGGGAAGTACTGGACGACGAAGGGTACTCTGTTGGTTGTGTCCCGTGTTTGTCTTCTGAGGAGGTCTATGCAATTTTTTGCTGTGGCCCATCGGAACTGTCGATTGACGAGTCGAGCGTCATATCCCGTTCTTACGTTGCAGGAAAGGATGCCCCGGAGCATGGTACATCGGCGAGACCATGCAGACACTGCGACAACGGATGAATGGACACCGTGCAACAATCGCCAGGCAGGAGTGTTCCCTCCCAGTTGGGGAACACTTCAGCAGTCAAGGACATTCAGCCCCCGATCTTTGGGTAAGCATTCTCCAAGGCGGCCTTCGAGACACACGACAACGCAAAATCGTAGAGCAGAAACTGATAGCCAAGTTCCGCACTCATGAGGACGGCCTCAACCGGGACCTTGGGTTCATGTCACACTACATGTAACCCTACCCGACGTAGGGTCACCCAGACTCGAGTTGTCGTTGGCTTGTTCTCTCTACACAGATGCGGCCGGACCTGCTGTGATTTCCAGCAAAAAAAAAAGTTTTTTTTGTCTGTTTTTTGTTTTTCATACAGACCCCAGCATCTGCAACATTTGACCCCTTGTGACCCCACCTCATTGTTCTTTGATGTAATGTTTTCCTGACTGACCTGTTTGGACACCATTCACACCTTTGATCGCTGTGATTATCTCTCTGCCGAGGTGTGATAAATGGAACTTAGAAAGATTACCTGTAATCATCTGGCATTATTCTCTGACTATATAAGCTGTGTCTTTATGCATCTCTCCACTTCACCTGACGAAGGAGCAGCACTCCGAAAGCTTGTGATTTCAAATAAAACTGTTGGACTCTAACCTGGTGTTGTGTGACTTCTTACTTTTATTGATGGTTGAGAGGCAGGCATATTATAATTCAACTCTAGTACTGAGCAGAAGATGATAACAATGACTTCTATCCCTGTTGCTCACACATTTTACAAATATATATAGAACAACCAGATATTTCTTAATTCAGAGTATTTCCTGAATACATTTTTAAAATAGTAATCTTCATTATATTTTGAATTTTGGGAGCACAAATGTTACCCCATTAATCATTTTTTCAAGACAGGTACTGTGTGAAATAATTGCTTATCTTTACCAGTTTCAGAAACAATCTAGCTCAAGTTTACTCCTGATTTTTTTTAATAGTGTTACCTTTACATTTCATTTCAGAATGTCGCCCAGCTCCTGCTGCTTAAGATGCTAATACTGTTGCCTCTGTGTTTTGCTTGTTAAAATGGTATATTCCGTTCTCATCTGAAAGTCTATTTGCCAGCAGAATGGGAGATTTTTCAAGGTAACATGGACAATATATTTCTGTCACACAAACTAAAAGCTCAGATGTGGGTGCAGAGTCTTTTATGTAATTCTGCTTAAAATGTTCTAGCAGTTTCCATGATAAATATTTTAGATCACGGATGGGTAGGAGGCAAGTAACAAAGAATTTTATCTTTTATTTTTCTTCTGCTGAAGATATTAACTCCTGCTGGAGTATGGTTCTACCAATACCTTGGATAACTGGTCTTTCTCACTGTGGGACTCTAGACAGAAAGTGGTGACAGGCTATTCTACTATGAGGGAATCGCAATTGAATCCAACCCTGTCCTCTTGCTAAGTCCACACAGGCGCATTCTCTAACGCGGCTCACGGAATACGATGAGGAGTGGGAACCCAGTTTGTGCTGGGACCCGAAAGCAATGGCTTTGGTCTTCACAGTATTTAACTAGAGGCAATTGTGCCTCATCCAGAACTGGATGTCAGACAAGCAGTCTGATGGCACAGTGGCAGTGGTGGGGTCCAGAGAGGTGATAGAGAGGTAGAGCAGGGTGTCGTCGGCATACATGTGGAACCTGACAACATGTCTTTGAATGATGATTCCAAGGGGCAGCATGTAGATGAGTGGTCCAAGGATAGATCCTTGCGGGACTCCAGATGTAACGAACTGGTGACAGGAAGCGAAGCTATTAGAAACATAGAAGATAGGAGCAGGGGTAGGCCATTCGGCCCCTCAAGCCTGTTCTGCCATTTAATGAAATCATGGCTGATCATCCAAATTCAGTACCCTGTCCCTGCTTTCTCCCCATATCCCTTGATCCCTTTAGCCTTAAGAGATATATCTAACTCCTTCTTGAATATATTTAATAAGTTGGCCTCAACTGCCTTCTGTGGTAGAGAATTCCACAGGTTCACCACTCTCTGGGTGAAGAAATTCCTCCTCATCTCAGTCCTAAATGGCTTAGCCCTTATCCTTAGACTGTGACCACTAGTTCTGGACTCCCCCGCCATCGGGAACATCCTTCCTGCATCTAGTCTCTTCAGTCCTGTTAGAATTTTATAAGTTTCAATGAGATCCCCTCTCATTCTTCTAAACTCTAGCGAATATAAGCCTAATCGACCCAATCTCTCTTCATACGTCATTCCTGCCATCCCAGGTATCAGTCTAGTGAATCTTCGCTGCACTTCCTCCATGGCCAGAACATCCTTCCTCAGATAAGGCGACCAAAACTGCACACGATACTCAAGGTGTGGTCTCACCAAGGCCCTGTACAACTGCAGCAAGACATCCTTGCTCCTGTACTCGAATCCTCTCGCTATGAAGGCCAACATACCATTTGCCTTCTTAACCGCCTGCTGCACCTGCATGCTTATCTTCAGCGACTAGTGCACAAGGACACCCAGGTCTCGTTGCACTTCCCCTTTTCCCAATCTAGTGCCGTTCAGATAATAATCTGCCTTCCTGTTTTTGCCACCAAAGCGGATAATCTCGCATTTATCCACATTATACTGCATCTGCCATGCATCTGTCCAATCACCCAACCTGTCCAAATCATACTGGAGTTTCTATGCATCCTCCTCACAGCACACACACCCACCCAGCTTTGTGTAGTCTGCAAACTTGGATGATTAATAGTTCCTTCGTCTAGATCATTAATATATATTGTGAATAGCTGGGGTCCTAGCACCGATCCCTGCGGTACCCCACTAGTCACTGCCTGCCACTCGGAAAAAGACCCGTTTATTCCAACTCTTTGCTTCCCCTGTCTGCCAACCAGTTCTCTATCCAAGTCAGTACCTTACCCCCAATCCCATGTGCTTTAACGTTACATGCCAATCTCTTATACGGGACCTTATCGAGAGCCTTCTGAAAGCCCAAATACACCACATCCACTGGCTCTCCCTTATCTATTCTACCAGTTACATCCTCAAAAAATTCCAGTAGATTAGTCAATCATGATTTACCTTTTGTAAATCCATGTTGACTTTGTCCGATCCTGTCACTGTTTTCCAAGTGCTCTACTATTGCATCTTTTATAATGGACTCTAGCATTTTCCCCACTACCGATGTGAGGCTTACCGGTCTATAATTTCCCGTTTTCTCTCTACCACCTTTTTTTAAATAGTGGGGTTACATTAGCTACCCTCCAATCCATGGGAACTATTCCAGAGTCTATAGAATTTTGGAAGATGACCAGCAATGCATCTACTATTTCTAGGGCCACTTCCTTAAGTACCCTAGGATGTAGATTATCAGGCCCTGGGGATTTATCGGCCTTCAATGCCGTCAATTTCCCTAACATCATTTCCCTACAAATACTGATTTCATTCAATTCCTCCCTCTCATTAGACCCTATGTTCTCCAACATCTCTGGAAGTTTTTGTGTCCTCCTTTGTGAAGACAGAACCAAAGTATGTATTTAATTGGTCTGCCATTTCTTTGTTCCCCATTATAAATTCCCCTGATTTTGACTGCAAGGGACCTACGCGTGACTTCACCAATCTTTTTCTCTTCACATATCTATAGAAGCTTTTACAGTCAATTTTTATGTTCCCTGCAAGCTTACTTTCATATTCTATTTTCCCCCTCATAATTAATCCCTTTGTCCTCCTTTGCTGAATCCTAAACTGCTCCCAATCCTCAGGTTTGCTGCTTTTTCTGGCCAATTTATATTGCCTCTCCTTGGATCTTATGCTATCCCTAATTTCCCTTGTTAGCCACGGTTGAGTCACCTTTTTTGTTTTATTTTTATGCCAAACAGGGATGAACAAATTCTGTAGTTCATCCTTGCGATCTTTAAATGTTTGCCATTGCCTAGCCACCGTCAACCCTTTAAGTAACGTTGCCGAATCAATCCTACCCAACTCGCGCCTCATACCATTGTAGTTTCCTTTATTTAAATTCAGGACCCTAGTCTCTGAGTCAACTACGTCACTCTCCATCTTAATGAAGAATTCTATCATATTATGCTCGCTCCTCCCCAAGGGGCCTCGCACAACAACATTGCTAATTAATCCTTTCTCATCGCATAAAACCCAGTCTAAGATGGTCTGATCTCTAGTTGGTTCTTCGACATATTGGTCCAGGAAACCATCCCATATACACTCTAGGAATTCCTCCTCCACAGTATTGTTACTAATTTCGTTAGCCCAATCCATATGTAGATTAAAGTCACCCATGATAACTGCTGTGCCCTTATTGCACACGTCTCTAATTTCCCATTTATTGCCATCCCCTACCTCAGCATTACTGTTTGGGGGTCTGTATACAACTTCCACTAACGTTTTCTGCCCTACCCTTTCTCAGCTCTACCCATACAGATTCCACATCATCAGAGCGAATATCCTTCCTTACTATTGTGTTAATCTCCTCTTTAACCAGCAATGCTACCCCACCTCCTTTTCCTTTTTGCCTGTCCTTCCTGAATATTGAATACCCCTGGATGTTGAATTCCCAGCCTTGGTCACCCTGGAGCCATGTCTCCGTAATTCCAATTACATCATATCCGTTTACATCTATTTGCGCAGCTAATTCATCCACCTTATTACGGATGCTCCTCGCATTAAGACACAAAGCATTCAGGCTTGTTTTTTTAACACTCTTCGTCCTTTTAGAATTATTATTTACTGTAGCCCTGTTTAATTTACACCCTTGATTTCTCTGCCTTCCACTTTTGCTTTTCTCCTTCCTGTCTTTTGTTTCTATCCTTGCTTCCCTTTCCTCTGCCTCCCTGCACAGGTTCCCAACCCCCTGTCATTTTAGTTTAAACCCTCCCCAACAGCACTAGCAAACACTCCCCCTAGGACATCTGTCCCGGTCCCGCCCAGGATTCCTCTAGCCACGTATTCATCTGAAATATCCTTCTATTTCTACTCTGACTAGCACATGGCACTGGTAGCAATCCTGAGATTACTACCTTTGAGGTCCTATTTTTTAATTTACCTCCTAACTCTCTATATTTAGCTTTTAGGACCTCATCCCGTTTTTTACCTATATATCGTTGGTACCTATATGCACCACGACAACTAATTGTTCACCCTCCCCCTCCAGAATGCCCTGCAGCCGCCCCGAGACATCCTTGACCCTTGCACCAGGGAGGCAACATACCATCCTGGAGTCTCGCTTGCGGCCGCAGAAACGCCTATCTATTCCCCTTACAATAGAATCCCCCTATCACTATAGCTCTCCCACTCTTTTTCCTCCCGTCCTGTGCAGCAGAACCACCCATGGTGCCAGGAAGTTGGCTGCTGCTGCCTTTCCCCGATAAGCCATCTCCCTCAACAATATCCAAAGTGGTATATCTGTTTGAGAGGGGGGTGGCCACAGGGGACCCCTGCACTACCTGCCTGCGCCTAATACTCTGGAGATGGTGTGGCAACCAAGCAAGGGCAGTCCCACTCATCTGCACAATAGGAGAGGTGCCTCATTAGAGGAAGGCGATATGGACGACCGTGTCAAAAGCTGCATTGAGGTCGAGAAGGGATATTACACCACATCACAGTCACAGAGGATAGTATTTGTGGCTTTGATTAGGGACGTTTCAGCACTATGGCGGGGCGAAAACCTGACTGGAGAGATTGAAACTTGGAGTTGTGGATAAGGTGGGCACGGATTTGGGAAGCGACAACATATTCAAATAACTTTGGAGACAAACGGGAGGTTGGTAGTTTACAAGGACCGAGGGTTTGATGGTGGGTTCTTTGAGGGCAGTTTTGAAAGGGGGTCGGACAGTACCTGAGGAGAGGGATCAACTTATGATATCAGCTAGCATGGTGGCCCGAAATGGAAGTTGGGTGTTCAGCGGTTTTGTGATAATGGGGTCAAGAGAGGAGTGGGTCTCAATGACAAGATGAGCTTGGAGAGTAGGTAGAGAAAGACGCGGGTTCAGAGTTAAGGCAGGAGGGAACCTTGGGGGAAATTTGGCCTGGTGTGCAAGGGGAACAGAGGGAATGAGGCAGAGGCAGGTGAATGGATGATCTCAATCCTAGTGACAAAGAAATCCATGAGCTCCTTGCACTTGTTGGAGGTGAGGCTGGAGGGGACAAGGTAGAGCAGTTTAAAGAGACAGTTGGTAGTGGAGAAAAGAAGCTGTGGGTTATCATTGATCTCCATGATGATCCTTCATACAAAGAGTGATCAATGCATGGAGTGCACTTCTAGGTATAGCAGTGAAGCAAAAACCTTGCAATTATTTAAGCAGCAATTGGAGGTGTTTACTCATGGGCAGAATGGCCTTCCTCATTTGTATTTATTTTGTGATAAAGACAATTCAAATCAGGAAGTAATGATTACATGATGCTAAACTTGGGTTTTAAAAGCCTAAAGGTTGCAGAAGGAAAGCAAGACTGAGGGGGGATCCTAGGAGGAAGGAATGACTGAGACACTTAAAGAATTCGTAGTTTTGAGTACCTAATAAAGAATGGAGCAGGATGCCATGCGATAAGTTTTGATTTGAACATCTGCAGGAAGGAAGAAGAGTGTGCAGGATGGTGAATTTGCATCTTCGGAGGAATGAGTGGGAAGTTCGAAGCAGCACTGATCATAGTAATATTGATAAAATAGATTACATTGAACAAAGGTTACTAGATACGGCTTTCCTTTGATAAAATCACAGTCTCAAATCAGAATATTACGTTAGAATAATATTTAGAACAAAATCATATTATAAATTGGTATTATGAAATATTGGATTATCTCAAGATTGAGAAATTTGAGTTAATCTCTTGATTTAAAAAAAAAATTAAAAGTACTAAATTTTACTGAATATTGCATGAAGCTACGTTATAATCTACAGGTAGTTTAAAGTACTAGCCTTGTTTAAATTTCTGTATTTGGCCCACCTAATTCATTCTTTCTCAGTGTATAAACTCTGTGGTAGAAGTCCCCTATACTGATGATCCTGCTCTAAATTCAGCCCTAACACCCAGAGGCAGTATTGTTGGTTGAATTAGTGTGAATTGTGTGAAGTTGACTCATACAGTAAATTGTTGAAAAAGTACATTGCAGTGGCACTTTGTCTACAACAAAGTCCTGTCACCATAGCATTTCTCATTTTGCTTATGTTATATTCACTCCAATGAGGCTTTTGTGATATTTATTTAAATATAATCATAATTTTGCATTGTTGATTTGTTATTGAAGGTGAGCAAAGTTTAACATTTGCAGTATTTTGTTTGATTTTCTGACATATTTTGGAGTTAGAAACAAAGACCAAAAAGATCCTTCTATGATATAGATGTTGTAAATAATACGAGCAGGATTGCTGTTATTATTTATGGAATTACTTGACAAAAGTTTTGTTGTGAGTAAATATTACTTGGCAGGGACTCATGAATTTATAATAAGTAAACATTATATCTCTTCTGTTCTCAGACCTTTAGTCCTGCAGTCCTTCAGAGTGGGCATCAGTTCCATTAGCAAAGAGCCAGAGTGATAGCTCACCGGCTTTCCATGGTCATTGTGGAGGGATGCGATGGATTCAAATGTTGTCCATTTTCTGTTTATCAGTAGTCCACAGGTTGCTGTAGTGTCCCCATATTAAAAGTAAATGTACTGGGCACGGTGTGGTGCTTTGAAATGAAGGCTTTGTTTTATACCCTGCAGGGATCTGGGAATATAATTAGATTGATAAAGGAACCGGCGTTTCAAAAGCTGTGAAGCTTACATTATGAAACTTTGTCAAGCTTTTGTTGTTCCGACAAGTAATCTGGCTGCAGTTCATGTTTTCTTTCACATCATCTATTTGCAAAACAAGAAAAAATCCTCTAAAGCACCATACATGGTATTTAAACAAAATGGAGTTTTATTTTGCATTAATGGAAATTTTATTACAGATCATCATTGCTATTTCTGTTAAACTGTTTTTCTCTTGGTTAGGTAAAGAGAATAATGCATACAAACTTAGAAATATAAAGTTTGCTATAGAAGTGAAGGATTTATTGAAAAATTCTATTTGCACGAAGTGCATGTCTGACTTTTTAATGTGCTAAAATTATAATGAAATATGTATGTTTTGAGTGGATTTTTGGTGTGATTTTTATGTGTGGTCTACAGTAGTACCCCAGATTACTGAGGGGAAATAATCATATTGCTCATATTATTCACCATTTAATCATGAAAGAAGATGTTTATTAGAACATGGCTATTTGTTTAGTTCAATTTTATTTAAATTTTGTTTGTTATGGGTTTACTTATGAGTATATATTTTTTTCCTCCTCATAGTTCTCCTCTCCTGAAGGCAACCACTGCTACTCAAGCATGGTTCAAATGGCAGTGGTAGCTTTCTGGTATCTCTCCCAAGTGGCCATTCTTCTTTAGTGAGCCTGGACAGTGAATGTAAAATAGGCTATTGTGTAAATCTGCTTTTAACATATCCAGATTTTCACTTGTAAAGGTCAAGAGAGCGATATTATCCCTTTTAAAATTGAATATTTTTAAATTGTTCTTCACCACTGACGTAGGTAATAGGACTGTTTTGGAGAGGAATCAGGTTGGCTCAGGAGAACGGCTTACACCTGGAAAGGCAAGATCAGAGGGAATATAAAAGAAGGAATAAATATGGAGATGGCGTTCTATATCTTACTGCTACAAAAACAGGTTGTAGGATGAGGCGGAGGGGATGACAAACCAAAAACAAACCTCGGGTATAGTAAAAATTACAAATCCGTTGAAATCACACTTTATTGTGTGAGTAACAAATTCGCTAAAAGTTCCTTAGTTAAAATGGCAGAGTAATTTCATATGAATGGATCAACATATGCTATCGTATACTGCAATTTCAATCCCAAAGAAACTAAATATAATAATATAAAGGAAAAGAATACAATAAAGTATCTTTTTACCTGAGTATTCATAAACATTCAGAATAAAATGCTTGAGTTAGAAGAATACTCATTGGGAGAAATGATGATGATACAGGAATTACTGAAACATGGTTTAATCTGGAAGAAGGGAGTGAATTCACAATATTTACAAAGGATAGAAATGACAGGAGAAGAGGATAGGTGGCTTTTAATGTTTGAGATAATTTGCTAATTTGCTAAATTTGATGTCCCAGAGGAAGACACATGAAGCAGCCTGGCTTGAACTGACAAGCATGCTTGGGATCAGGTTAATACTTGGGGCTTTTACAGACCTCCAGGGTAGGATAAAGATGAAGATTACATATTCTATGATGTGATAAGAAGGGTATGTACAGACAATAATGTGATGACCAAGGCAACTTTAGTTAACTCACTAGAAACTTGGAAATGCACCATTAGAATCTGAATTAGTCATTGTGTTACAAGATTTGTTTTTGACCCAATGTGTTAAGGACCTGATGAGGGAAAAAGACCAAAACAAAATATAAGACTTTAAAAAGGCAAAATACAAAGGAATGAGACTGCTGAAGGGTGTCTCCGTTTAGGAAAATGAAGCACTCTTAAACAATTATGTTGAACTTCCAGGGTGTGTAAATTAAACAAATGATCCCTAGAATGGATGAATATGATAATTAAGATACAAAATCAGAATATGCAAAAAGTAGCGATGAACCTTTTGAGTACAGGAATATACAAAACAGCTTAAAAGATTTTATAGGTGCAAGAAGAGCATCTGACATGAGCAGCTAAAGAAGGTGAGCACAATAACAACACATTCATTCAGTATCATCACAGCAAAAGAGTAGTTGTAGAGGAACTCCGAATTCTAAATTGTAAAAGTGGTGCTGCGGGTGAAGAAGAAAATAATGAAAATACTAAGTGAATATTTTCCGGAGATATTTATTAAAGAGAATAACAGAAATGTTACATTATATTCAATTGTTATGGGAGATCCATATCGTGAAACATTTTGTCAGTGTGGCAGAGTTAGTGGACAGGTTAAGGGGACTGAAAATGAACAAACTCATTGGGATACTCAAAAGAGATTTGTGGGGCACTGACTGTCAGGAGAGTTGTTAGGTGCTCATGAGCTACCACAGAATTGGCAACCAGCAAATATAATACCTATATTTAAAAGGGGCAACAAATCTAATCCAGGCACTGACAGACCCACTAACCTAATTTCTATACCAGGTAAAGTAATTAAGACCAATCTAAATGGGTAGGCTAAAGGAGTACCTGTACAGCAATAACATATTAAGAAAGAGCCTAGATTGGGAAGATTATATTTGACTTCTTCTGAGGGTGTTACAGATTTACAATGCCCAAGGATATAATTTACTAGGACTTTCAGGGGCTTTCAAATTAGAGACTTCTAATTAAGATGAAGGCTATCAGTAGAGTATGCCAAGTTAGTTATAAAATAGTGAACAAAGTGTACTTGTGAAATTTTTTATGTCAAACTGGGAGAAGGTATTGGGTGCAATAATCCCATGTGATCAGTGCTTGGGACTTCATTGGCCCTGAATTTGTTGTGGTCGGAGGCATACCTCCAGAGTACGCCTCTGAACCGCAAAATATTTCCGTACTTACCTCCTGGCTCCACAGCTACGTAGAGTTCCCTTCTCGGGCCTGCAGGCGTATGCCTGCGTAAAGGTCCATGGATCCCAGGGCGCACGTGGTTCGCAAGCGTCCCTGGGATCACGTGGACCTGGTCAACCAAAAAGGGGGATTCTTATGATGCTTATGGGGATTCCATTTACATATGGAATCCCCATAAGCATATTAGAAATCCCCAAATAAATAAAAATTCACACCACTTAAAATAAAAATGAATGTTCCATGTTCAAAATTAATTAAAAGACTTTAATTAAGCATTTAAAATTAAAATATTTTTTGAAAAATTAAACATTTTAAAATGGGCCAAAATTTACCTAAACTAATATATGTTTTAATCATTTAAATTTTTTAATTTTAACCCATATGCTTGTAAAAGAAGGCCTTATGCCTGGTAAAAGCAGGCGTAAGGGTTTTGTGGGCATTCGCTGGGCAGTAGTTGGGCAAATAGCCCAACTCTCTGCCAGTGAAAGTGATTTTGTAGCGGATGCGAAGGATCTGTCAATGTGAAACTTGACAGATCGCAGCGCATGTGGAAACCCGGAACTTGCGGGGCCATTCTGAGCACTTACGACCGCATACGTTGTGCGTACACTGTTGAAACCACCATAATTTCAGGCCCATTGTTTCTCATTTATATAAATGGCCTGAATATTTGTGGATTACACTAAAATAGGGAGAGTCGTAAAAACCGAGAGGCAGTTAAGGATTTGAAGAAAGGTTTGGATCATTTATGTTAAATGGGTAAACAGATGGCAAATCAAATGTAATAATACTGATAAAACGTATGGTATTGCACATTGAGCAAAGCAACATACAGTGTAAGTACATAATAGATGGAATGGAATAGAATTAACAGTGATGCTCAGAACAGAACCTTGGAGTAACAGTGGACATGTCACTGTCAATGTCTAGACAATACGGCAAGGCAAGTAAAAAAGCAAATAAAATTCTATAATAAGTAGAACAGTGGAATGCACTGTATTGAAGTTTTACTGAGTCTGTACAATGTACTGATCAAACCACATTTGAGGCACTTTTAAACTATAGGGGTGCAGCTGGAGCCAGACATCCAATTTGCCTTCTGTCAACTGCAGTCCATAAAGGAGCTGAGGTTTTGGAAGCTGACAGGTTTTTAGCGACCAAAGGAGATGAGCATCTGTGAATGTTCTGTCACATAACGATAGCTAATTTTGGTGTGCTAATTTCTGATACCTGTCCCTGAGTTTGTACTCTCGGTTTCTGCAGTGCTGACTCATAGCCCATTGAGGTTTCTCTCATGAAAGAGGATCCCACTATAAACATAAAGTGCCTTTGGAATACTTTGTGCAGCTGTGGTTACTGCATGAAAAAAATCTGCAATCATCAAAGAAGGTGTAGAGAAAAGCAACAAGAATGATCCAAAGTATAAAGGAGATGAGCTAGATGAAGAAATTAAAAAATCTCAATCTTCAGTTAACCAAGAGAGCGGGGGCGGGCGCAGTGGGTGTGGTTGCGGGCACCTCTTGAAGTACATTAAATATTAAATGGCTTAGAATATGTAAATCTAGAATATTACCTGAAAATATGGCAGACTTGTAGAACCAGAATTAATAAGAATAAACTAGTGAAAATAAAATTTATTTTAGGTATCAGAAAAAACCTCATCGTGCAAAGGGTAACAAATATTTGGAAGGAACTGCCAAGCAGGGTAATATAGTTGCAAATTTTAGGGAAGCTCAAAATACAGTTAGTTGTAAAAGTTAGGAGAATTAGGATACCAGAGGGTTGAGCTTTGATGGATTGAATGGCTTTTTCTCACCTTTGAATTATCATAGAACTCCTCCCCTCACCCCCTCCCCAATCAAACAATGATGGTTATGAGTCAGACACCAGTGTATATAGCATTGCAGAAACCTCGAGTACAATATGGCTGATGCGTTAAGGATTAAGACTTCCCTTTCTCTTTCCCTCCCTCTTCACTTTACATACAACATCTCTGCCCTTCACTGAGTAGGAAAGTCTGGGCTGAGGGACTTTTCCATGGGCCACTGCCAGTCCTGTTCTATATCAACTGACCAAGAGGCATTTGTGCATGAAGTTTCTTCCCCAGAGATGAAGCGTTCTAGTGATGCAAGTTGTTCCAGTGACCTGGTTGATAACTGGCAGCATTTGCCCATAGATGTAGATGGAACTGGAATTCAAGCTTGGGTCCAGAGTTTGCCACTGTAGCACCAGGATCAGCAGTCTGAATATCAAGACATAATATTGTTTTTTCTCATTTCCTGATTGCTGTCTAATTAAATATGTTACTGGTTCTACTGTCCAAAGCTAGATGAATTATGTTTATATTGTGAATAAAATTATGGAACATTCAACCATGATCTAGCACAAACACCAAACTTTTAAAAAATATTTAAAATTTTGCTTTTATATATCTGGAGGAATGCATCATATATTAAAAAAGAAAGAACTTGCATTTAAGTAGTGCCTTTCATGACATTCCAAGGTACTTCACAATACTTTAAGTGAGTCACTGTTATATTGTAAGGAAATGCTACAGCCAGTTTGTGCATAGCAAGGTCACCCTACGAGATAAATAACTAGATAATCTGTTTTACTGACGCTGGTTGAGGGAGAAATCTTGGCCAGGAGACCAACAAGCTCACCTGCTCTTCTTCAAATAGTGCCACAGGATCTTTTACATCCACCTGACGGGGCAGACATGACTTTCGTTTTATGCCTCATTCGAAAGACAGCACCTCCAAAAGTGAAGCACTCCTTCAGTACTGCACTGAAGTATCAGCCCAGAATAAGTGCTCAAGTCTTTGCAGTGGGGCTTGAACCACAACACTGACTCAAAAGTGAGAGTTCTACCACCAAACTGAAGCTGTATTATTACACTTAACAAGCAGTAATACCCACCCTTCCTTTCTATAAAACTCTCAGTTGTAGCACTGGTTTTGTTATTCTGCAGCATCTTTTTCCCACCATTTTACCTTTTACGCAATATTATTGAACACTGACTGACTGTATGCATGTTGTTATAACATGCAAAATGCTTGTCTGCCAAGGATTATCATAAAGATGGAGAGGAGTGCACTAAAACTGGGGGGGAAACCTGAAAATCAATTCAGCCAAGTTCTGACTAAGTCATCGAGCAACTACAAAGGGTCCAATATAAATTACAGCACAGCTCAGTACATCTGCTGTTAGTGTTTAACTTCCAAACAACTCAACTGACTTTCAAGCTCCACACTCTTTCCCTCATTGGATGAGCTCCACCTGTCCAAATTGTATATTAAAACAGAGCACTCTATCTGAGAAGAGGGAAAAAATAACCAGATTAATCTCATTGTGGAAAATGCCCTGACAGCTAATCAAAGAACAGCAAAAGCACATACTGCAGACCTAGGACACCTTTAGGTTGGAGGAAAAAACCCATCACTAGGAGGCAACACTAAATAATGTGAAAGAGGAGGGGGGAGGTATTCAAAAAGAAAAATGTAATACTGTAAACAATTTTCAGCATTTTCCCTTACTGCTTCAAAAAGGATTATGTAATGTGTAGCCTATAATATTATGGAAGGTTATTGCTCTTACATAAACTGAGAAAAGTATTTTAGCATAGCAGTACAGCATTTTATGGTAATTTTGCTAAACTTAAAATTTGTCCTCAAAAGGCCTGAGAAAAATGATAATGCAGCTTAAAGCAAAGTGAAATGTGTGCACATTGCATTGGCTTTGGAAATTTGGGTGTTTATGCGCTTAGGCTACAAAGCAAAAGATGTTTCATTCAGGAAATGAAACAGTCTGCAGTCACTTATTTATTTACTTTAGTCTCATTCAAATGGACTGACTCAGAATTCTGTCGGTTTTATGCTGGAGAGGAAAAGTTTTCAGGTTGGGCTTCCAAAATTTGAATTGAATCCAAATTTTTGTGATCAGTACTGTATGTGCTTTGTTTGGTAGTTTAACACTTGATGCACTAGTTAGTACAGTTTTGAGAGAGTTTCTTTATTTTAACTGTACAAAATTTAAAACCTCAGTTTTTAACCACTTGTTTCACTTCAGATTGAAACTGATTTTACCTCTGATTCTGTGGCTGTGAAGTGAAAAATCATATGCAAACTAAAGTGAAACCAGTTTCTTTCTTCTACAGTTCCACTTGTTTGGTACTTAGTTTAATGATGATCTAAATATGTACAGTAGTACAACCTTGCAATAGCAAGTGTCTTCCATTTCTTAAATCAAGGGCTTCCATATGTATTTTAAAAAAGCATTAGAAAGTTATTAGCATGAGCCTAGAATGTTAATAGACTGAATTACTTTGATTTAAAAAGTTGATTTTTTTCCCCATAAATTAGCTTTAATTTCCTCCCCCTTCCCACCATTTTCTTTCTTTTTCTTTCCTAACGCTGAAGTTGATGACTTGCACAGGTACTGCCAACTTGGGCTTACCCCTGGTACCTCACTCAAGTAATCATTTTTTGTGTGAGTGCCAATGGTGGTGTCTTTACACTTGAACCCAAACTTGTCTTCACCTAACATCCACACATGCACTTAGAAAGGGGAGGGCTGCCCCAGCAGTGGAAAGTGTCATTGAGAATACTGAAACTAATCCTCGCTGGGCTAAGCCAACTCAGCACATATCGAATTGAACCTCGGACTTTGCGACTCAATATTGCACTGCATGGGATATTTACTCACCATAACAGAGGATGCCATGAATTGGATTATTAATTGGTGACATAGAATCATAGAATGATACAGCACAGAAGGAGGCCATTCAGCCCACCGTGCTTGTGCCGGCTCTTTGATAGAGCTGTTCAACTAGCCCCATTCCCCCACTCTTTCCCCATGGCCCTGCAATTTTCTTTCACCAAGTATTTAGCCAATTCCCTTTTGAAAGTTACTATTGAATCTGCTTCCACCACCCTTACAGGCAGTGCATTCCAAATCACAACACTCGCTGTGTAAAAAATATTTCCTCATGTCACCTCTGGTTCTTTTACCAATCACCTTGAATCTGTGACCTCTGATTACTGACCCTTCTACCATTGGAAACAGTTTTTCCTTATTTACTCGATTAAAACTGGTCATGATTTTGAACAACTCTATCAAATCTCCTCTTAACCTTCCCTGCTCTAAGGAGAACAACTGAAGCTTCTCCAGTCTCTCCACATAACTGAAGTCCCTCATCCTGGGAAAATGCTGGAATCTATTATAAAGGATGCAATAACTGGGCACTTAGAAACTAATAGTAAGATTGGGCAGAGTCAACATGGATTTATGAAAGGGAAATCCTGTTTGACAAACCTATTGGAGTTCTTTGAGGATGTAACTAGTGGAGTAGACAAAGGGGAACTGGTAGATGTGGTGTATTTGGATTTTCAGAAGGCCTTCGATAAGGTCCCACACAAGAGGTTGGTGAACAAAGTTAGGGCACATGGAATTGGGGGTAATATACTAGCACGGATTGAGAATTGGTTAACAGACAGAAAACAAAGTAGGGATAAACGGGTCTTTTTAAGGATGGCAGGCTGTGACTAGTGGGGTACCGCAAGGATCGGTGCTTGGGCCCCAGTTATTCACAATCTATATCAATGATTTGGATGAGGGGACTAAATGTAACATTTCCAAATTTGCTGATGATACAAAGCTAGGTGCAGTGTCAGTTGTGAAGAGGCTTCAAGGGGATCTCGACAGGCTCAGTGAGTGGGCGAGAACATGGCAGATGGAATATAATGTGGATAAATGTGAAGCTATCCACTTTGGTAGAAAAAACAGAAAGGCAGAGTATTTCCTAAATAGTGAAAGATTGGGGAATGCAGATGCTCAGAGGGACCTGGGTGTCCTTGTACATGAGTCACTGAAAGTGAATGAGCAGGTGCAACAAGCCATTAGGAAGGCAAATGGATTGCTGGCCTTCATTACAAGAGTATTTGAGTACATAAGAACATAAGAACATAAGAAATAGGAGCAGGAGTAGGCCAATCGGCCCCTCGAGCCTGCTCCACCATTCAATAAGATCATGGCTGATCTGATCCTAACCTCAAATCTTCTATCACTCTGCATCCACCCAAACCCATGTGATCTCCCGGGAGAGGCGAAAAACCAGATAAAGACCCAATGGCCAATTTGGGAGAAAAAAATCTGGGAAATTCCTCTCCGACCCATCTAGGCGATCGAAATTCTTCCAGGAGATCACTCTGTCCCTATATTTTCTACAGTACTTACCTTCTGTAAAGGCGACCTTCACCCCAGCCAGGAACAGGAATAAAACCATCTCCTGAAATCTAACAGAATTAGAACACAGTAGGAGCAGAACAAGGCTACACGGCCCCTGGGCCCACTCCACTACCCACAGGGCCATGACCATTCCGAACCCAGACTCATGTCCAATTTCCTGCCCGCTCCCCGTAACCCTTAATTCCCTTTGCTTCTAGGAAACTATCTATTTCTGTTTTAAATTTATTTAATGATGTAGCTTCCACAGCTTTCTGGGGCAGCAAATTCCACAAACCTACCACCCTCTGAGTGAAGAAGTTTCTCCTCATCTCAGTTTTGAATGAGCAGCCCCTTATTTTAAGATTATGCCCCCTAGTTCTAGTTTCACCCATCATTGGGAACATCCTCACCGCATCCACCCGATCAAGCCCCTTCACAATCTTATATGTTTCAATAAGATCACCTCTCATTCTTCTGAACTCCAATGAGTAGAGTCCCAATCTACTCAACCTCTCCTCATATGACCACCCCCTCATCCCCGGGATTAACCGAGTGTACCTTCTTTGTACTGACTCGAGAGCAAGTATGTCTTTTCTTAAGTATGGACACCAAAACTGTATGCAGTATTCCAGGTGCGGCCTCACCAATACCTTGTACAACTGCAGCAATACCTCCCTGTTTTTATATTCCAACCCCCTAGCAATAAAAGCCAACATTCCATTGGCCTTCTTAATCACTTGCTGCACCTGCATACTAACTTTTTGAGTTTCGTGCACCAGGACCCCCAGATCCCTTTGTACTACAGTACTTTCCAGTTTCTTGCCATTAAGATAATAACTTGCTCAGGTGTAAAGAAGTCTTACTCCAATTATATAGGGCCTTGGTGAGACCACACCTGGAGTACTGTGTACAATTTTGGTCTCCTTACCTAAGGAAGGATATACTTGCCATAGAGGGAGTGCAACAAAGGTTCACGAGATTGATTCCTGGGATGGCGGGACTGTTGTATGAGAAGAGATTGAGTAAACTAGGCCTGTATTCTCTTGAATTCAGAAGAATGAGATGGGATCTCATTGAAACATACAAAATTATTACAGGGCTTGATAGGGTGGATGCTTGGAGAATGTTTACCTTGGCTGGGGAGTCTAGAACCAGGTGCCACAGCCTCAGGATAAAGGGTAGGCCATTCAGGACTGAGATGAGAAGAAATTTCTTCACACACAGGGTGGTGAATCTTTGGAATTCTCTACCCCAGAGGGCGGTGGAGGCTCAGTCATCGGGTATATTCAAAACAGAAGTCGATTTCTGACTAGTAAGGGCATCAAGGGATATGGCGATAGGGCCGGTGAATGGAGTGGAGGCAAAAGATCAGCCATGATCTCATTGAATGGCGGAGCAGGCTCGAATGGCCTACTCCTGCTCCTATTTCTTATGTTCTTAGAGTCATAACGACACAGAAGGAGGCCATTCAGCCCATCGAGTCCGTGCCAGCTCTCTGTAGAGCAATCCAGTCAGTCCCATTCCCCTGCTCTACGTAGCCCTGCAAGTTTATTTCCCTCAAGTGCCTATCCAGTCTCCCCTTGAAAACATTGAGTGTCTCCATGTGTATTAATGTTGGAAAACTTACGATGGAAATTACTGTCAGTGATATTATATAAACACAACATACTCAGATCAAATTTTTGCTCTTTTAAAAGGAGACATTAATTTGTTTTTAGTACTAATCTGCATTACTGATAAAACAAGATACTGGTGGAAAGGATTTTCAAAAAACATTTTGAGTTATTTGATTGGGTCCCCCTCTCTTTTTATTAGTAACCATTTACTCATTCTTCATTGGTAGTTTTTATACCTACTTCTTTCCTACAAGTTTAGTCACGATATGAAGTTGCATGACGAAAGACATTCCAGTCTAACAGGTACAAGTGTGACACTTTGAAGTGTGATGCCTAAAGTGTGACAGGCATGCACTAAAAACAAGACTCATATTTTATATATATCATTACAAGTCTTCCTTATGGCGTACACTTCCTGCACATAATGACAGTGACACAAGAGGGAGCATGACTAGCTACAGGACTCCCCGGTCAGTTTACTCATCCCCAGCCTGGTGGGACGGCAGCACCTACTGCTAGGTCATGGTCTGAACCACAAAGATTTTGAAATTGTTGCCCCCATTGTCCGGTCCCATTATAAAATGGGACACTCAGTACACTTTAGGATCCTTCCAGGGGTGGGGGAGGCCTCAGCACCCAAAATTGCATTTTTCGACCTACTCCACCTGGCCAGCACCCGAGATGTACCACTACTGGCACTGGCATTTACCCTGGTTTTCTAAATTATGTGACATACCCCTGACCCCACTTACTTTGACAGGGTCAGCCTCAGAGTTCATCAACAGGCAGATCTTGGCTTTTATACCAGAATTGACAGCCTGCATAATTTCAAGACTCATATCACAATGAAGCAAATCAAATCACTCAAAGTGCTTTATGAAAAAGAATTCCTGCCAATAACAAACATCTAATATAAAAAATAAGATTTTGAACAAAATAAATATTCAAAAATTACATATTTTACAGTAAAGTGATCAAATTTACCAACTGAATTGCCTTTTGTGTCTTTTAATGCCTTCCTTAAAGTTCCTACTTCAGGCTTTGACTGGAAATTTTTACATCACGGTAGCTGGACAGAACTTCAGAATGTATTGATGTGTTTGGAACATCTGCAGTTTGCAGAATTTCTCAGCATGCAATACATGCATTATCAGCATGAATTATGTAGAATGGTGTGTCCCCTCACGTGAGGATTCGAGACTGAAACAAATAAATTCTTAACACTTTATTTCATGTTCCTTGGCACCATTCTAGTACATCTCTTGACATCCTTCCTGAAGTTTGCTGCCTAGAAATAAACACAATGGCCTGGAATTTGCGATCCTGATGATGGCGAACTGGCAGCATTCGCCATCATTTCACCTTTGAAAGTGACTGCAACTTCAGGATTTCGCGCATGCGCAGCCTAATATGGAAATCCTGAAGTTGCGGTCTGCCATTCACTGCTCCTCCACAGGCTGCGCTGTGCCAGCAATCAACTAAATCTGTCAGATCATGGAAACTGACAAACTTCGGCTCTTCCGCGGTAATTACGCTGTTAAATACCCCATTAAAAGTTAGACCCTTTAGGATTAGGTGTAACTGGGGCTTTAACAGCGTATTGACTTAAACAAAGGTTATGGCCCTGAAAAAGTAATTTAAATTCTGTGCAGTGTCAAATTTATCCATTTTATTTCAGATTTGCCTTTTCCCCCATGTGAGAGCCCCAATCCTTGCTTTGCTCTCTCTAACATTTTTAAAAAGTTAGAATCAAAGGAGCTTACCCACATCCTGGTTCGCTGTCTGTGAGAATTTAGCGTTTTTATTGGTTACTAGCTGAAGTGCCTGGCGGTGCCGAGGGTCTATTGAGGGCATGTTGTTGGTGGAAGAGAGAGAGAGAGAGAGCGACTGGGGGGGAAGAGAGAGAGCGCGACTGGGGGGGGAAGAGAGAGAGCGCGACTGGGGGGGGAAGAGAGAGAGCGCGACTGGGGGGGGAAGAGAGAGCGCGACTGGGGGGGGGGGAGAGAGAGCGCGACTGGGGGGGGGGGGGAGAGAGAGCGCGACTGGGGGGGGGGGAGAGAGAGCGCGACTGGGGGGGGGGGGGGGGGAGAGAGAGCGCGACTGGGGGGGGGGGGGGGGGGAGAGAGAGCGCGACTGGGGGGGGGGGGGAGAGAGAGCGCGACTGGGGGGGGGGGGGAGAGAGAGCGCGACTGGGGGGGGGGGGGAGAGAGAGCGCGACTGGGGGGGGGGGGGGGGAGAGAGAGCGCGACTGGGGGGGGGGGGGGGGGGGAGAGAGAGCGCGACTGGGGGGGGGGGGGGAAGAGAGAGCGCGACTGGGGGGGGGGGGGGAAGAGAGCGCGCGACTGGGGGGGGGGGAAGAGAGAGCGCGACTGGGGGGGGGGGGGGAAGAGAGAGCGCGACTGGGGGGGGGGGGAAGAGAGAGCGCGACTGGGGGGGGGGGGAAGAGAGAGCGCGACTGGGGGGGGGGGGGGAAGAGAGAGCGCGACTGGGGGGGGGGGGAAGAGAGAGCGCGACTGGGGGGGGGGGGGGGAAGAGAGAGCGCGACTGGGGGGGGGGGGGGAAGAGAGAGCGCGACTGGGGGGGGGGGGAAGAGAGAGCGCGACTGGGGGGGGGGGGAAGAGAGAGCGCGACTGGGGGGGGGGGGAAGAGAGAGCGCGACTGGGGGGGGGGGGGAAGAGAGAGCGCGACTGGGGGGGGGGGAAGAGAGAGCGACTGGGGGGGGAAGAGAGAGAGCGACTGGGGGGGGGGAAAGAGAGAGAGCGACTGGGGGGGGGGGGAAGAGAGAGAGCGACTGGGGGGGGGGAAAGAGAGAGCGACTGGGGGGGAGGAGCGGGGAAGAGAGAGCGACTGGGGGGGGGGGAAGAGAGAGCGACTGGGGGGGGGGGAAGAGAGAGAGCGACTGGGGGGGGGGAAGAGAGAGCGACTGGGGGGGGGGGAAAGAGAGAGCGACTGGGGGGGGGAAGAGAGAGCGACTGGGGGGGGGAAGAGAGAGCGACTGGGGGGGGGAAAGAGAGAGCGACTGGGGGGGGAAAGAGAGAGCGACTGGGGGGGGGGAAAGAGAGAGCGACTGGGGGGGGGGGAAAGAGAGAGCGACTGGGGGGGGGGAAAGAGAGAGCGACTGGGGGGGGGAAAGAGAGAGCGACTGGGGGGGGGAAAGAGAGAGCGACTGGGGGGGGAAGAGAGAGCGACTGGGGGGGGGAAAGAGAGAGCGACTGGGGGGGGGAAAGAGAGAGCGACTGGGGGGGGGGAAAGAGAGAGCGACTGGGGGGGGGGGGGGAAGAGAGAGCGACTGGGGGGGGAAGAGAGAGCGACTGGGGGGGGAAGAGAGAGCGACTGGGGGGGGGAAGAGAGAGCGACTGGGGGGGGAAGAGAGAGCGACTGGGGGGGGGGAAAGAGAGAGCGACTGGGGGGGGGGGAAGAGAGAGCGACTGGGGGGGGGGAAGAGAGAGCGACTGGGGGGGGGGAAGAGAGAGCGACTGGGGGGGGGAAGAGAGAGCGACTGGGGGGGGGAAGAGAGAGCGACTGGGGGGGGGAAGAGAGAGCGACTGGGGGGGGGAAGAGAGAGCGACTGGGGGGGGGAAGAGAGAGCGACTGGGGGGGGGAAGAAGAGAGCGACTGGGGGGGGGAAGAGAGAGCGACTGGGGGGGGGGGAAGAGAGAGCGACTGGGGGGGGGAAGAGAGAGCGACTGGGGGGGGGAAAGAGAGAGCGACTGGGGGGGGGAAGAGAGAGCGACTGGGGGGGGGGAAGAGAGAGCGACTGGGGGGGGGAAGAGAGAGCGACTGGGGGGGGGGAAAGAGAGAGCGACTGGGGGGGGGGAAAGAGAGAGCGACTGGGGGGGGGGAAGAGAGAGCGACTGGGGGGGGAAAGAGAGAGCGACTGGGGGGGGGAAAGAGAGAGCGACTGGGGGGGGGAAGAGAGAGCGACTGGGGGGGGGAAGAGAGAGCGACTGGGGGGGGGAAGAGAGAGCGACTGGGGGGGGGGAAGAGAGAGCGACTGGGGGGGGGAAAAGAGAGAGCGACTGGGGGGGGGAAAGAGAGAGCGACTGGGGGGGGGAAAGAGAGAGCGACTGGGGGGGGGAAGAGAGAGCGACTGGGGGGGGGAAGAGAGAGCGACTGGGGGGGGGGAACGAGAGAGCGACTGGGGGGGGGAAGAGAGAGCGACTGGGGGGGGGGGAAGAGAGAGCGAC